>NC_133621.1:271699541-271999541 GCF_048593235.1 Sminthopsis crassicaudata | reverse complement strand
TACACATATATGTATATGCATTTCTCTCTGTGTGTATGTGTGTGTGTGTGTGTGTGTGTGTGTGTGTGTGTTTGTGCCCTTGCAGTAATCCTTTTTTGGCAAATACCAACAAGAAGGGGATAGCATTTTAAAAATCCATGAAGAAATAAAGACACAAGGAATATGATAAAGTTAGGTACATACACAAGTGTGTTTAATTAAATGGCACTGGTATTAAATGAAAACAAAATTACATTCAATAAGCTATCATAAGTCAATAAATATGTATAAAGAAAAGAAAATGATTTGAAGATACTAAATTATGGAACCATTGAAAAAAATATCAAATTGGTTTTCCCAAGTCCATTCTTCCTCATTTTTTAATTGTGTAAACTACAGGAGTTTTGTTCCCATCAGCTTTGTATCATTGGAATAAACAATGATTATGCCCCCACCCAAAAAAAAAGAAAAAAAGAAAAGAAAAGAAAAGAAAGCATTAATATGGAGGATACTTTAAATACAATCAAATTTTTGACTAACTTGTTACAAGTTACAAAGTCAAAAAGAACATTAAGAAATGTTTACTACATACCTTTTCACTTTTAAATTATCATGAAGTAAAATGACTAATACTTGTGGATTAAAAAAAAACTTTAAACCATAGCCTTTAAACTTTAACAAAAAACAAAAATTTAAAGCATTATGAATAGAAAAATCATCTTTTTAAAAAATAAATCACAAAAATAAATAAGCATGAAATTTCACTAAATTGAGTATTTCACATTATTTCTTTAATATAAAGAGAAAGAAAAAAATCAAAATGACAAACCCTTGAAAAGCAGGCTTCCCTATAATTTTCTGAAGACTGTTTTTCCAATAAAATATATTGAATTTCTTCTAAGAACCACCATAGAAGTATCAAGAAATTTGTTATTCATTGGCTCCAGAAAGGGATTTGTAGGAAATCTAATTGAAATTTTACTGTTTCAGTTTTTCATTCATTAGTCTGCAATAGGTACTCTCTCATTAGTTCTGTGAACATTTCAAAGCACATAAATGGCTAACAATTTTTGTTATTGGTTGGTGATTTTTTTTTTGTTAATACTATCATAACTATGATTTGTCCCTGAATAGTTTCTTCACTCTTAAAACAATAAAAGTATATGATATACATTTTTTTTACATAATTATTTCCATTAAGGTCTTTTCCTAACAAATAGTATAAAGAAATTAAGTGAAGAAAAATTTGTTTGTTTTTGGTTTTGTTTTTGTTTTCCAGAAAGTCCTGGGGAAACTCAAAAAACAAACCAAAACCAAACCAAGCCTAAACAAAACAAACCAAAAAACCCCCCACAAAAGATACTTGCAAATCCTAGATTTCTATAGTAATCTAATTTCAAAGACACCACTAAAAACACTTTTCTATAAATTTGTGTGAAATTACTAGGTTTTGAGGGTATCAGGTAGCATCCAAATCACTCAGGGTTTAAAAAAAAAACAAGTCCTCAGGCTCTCAAATGGATACAGTCCATAAAACCACCAATATCACCAAGATGTTCTCTCACTATTGGGACAAGAGTAGTTACAATGTCTCATATATTGCTATGATCCTGTTAATACATTTCCCAAAATACTATAAAATTTTTATTCTTGTCATTTGGTGAAATCATAATGTTTTTCTAATTTACAATTTTCTAACTTCTTCCTGGAAGAGCTGCCTCAAATAGTGAAAAGAAATAATAAGGCATATAAATGAAACACAATTAAAAATTAATAATTTCATTGGATCATTTTCATTGGATTGAGGACTAAAAAGGCATCTTAAAAGCCCCATAATCAAACATCCTGATTTTAAACATATATAAACAAAGGCACCAGGAGATTCAGTGATTTGTCCAAGGTCATACAATTGCAAACATCAGAGAAAAGATTTGAATCCAGGTCCTCTGACTGTACTTAGTTGACATTTTATACATACATATATATATATATACATGTATATATGCACATATATATATGTATATATATATGTATATGTATATGTATATATTACTTCACAATTAAACCACATTTCCCATTAAGGTCATAAATGTGATTATTAAAGCTCTGTTATATTCCAAATGGAAATCTTCAAAAGCAATCTAAATTTATATACTTTTTTCTTCCAGTCTGTGTTTAGGTGTACCTGTATTTTTGAGAAAATTATTATTTGTATCTCTCTAGTTCTGCCTTAAGCTCTTGATATATAAGATTTTTCTTTCACAGAATTCAGTTCTTGAATCTAAACCAAATGGGAAACCAAGAACAAAGTTAATAAAAATCCTTGACTCTATCCTGAAAATTATAAAACTTTTGTTGCCATATTCGGTTAGCCTTCATTTTAATTTCAGTCATTGATTCAAAGAGCAATTCTAAATTCCTAAAAATAGATTCTCACTTTGAAAGGAGTCATGAACAAGATCAGTTGAATTACATCTGAACTGGAAAAAAAGCTCCATTTCTATTGGATTCACTAGTTCTTGTCCTTGAACTTGGTCTCCTTAGATTATTATAAAAACATAAAATATACTTTTGAAAAAAATACCTCCAAAAGCTTTCAAAATGTTTTCTTCCAATTAAAATTTTGGTTGAAAAACAAACAAAATTTAAAACAACTCCCTCTATTTTTAATATTATACCAATTATTAAAAAAAAACTTGATACTATATATGGTTATTTTTGCTTATGATTTCAAAGGTGTAAAATAGGCACCTGGAGTGATAAATAGAATTAGATTTGGGAGAGAAAAGAGTTGTAAAAAATTATTATATGAAAATAAAAATTTGTTTCATTACATGGAATAATCATGACTAGATATTTATCATAGTTTCCAAGGTTATGCTATTTATTACATTAATTAACAAAGGGAAAGATTAGTTTCTTATTAGCAATCACAATTAAGCAGGAGGAAGGAACCAATAAAGGAAAGATGGCTATGAGGTAGAGAGTACCTCACTTGTGGTTTAGTTCAGGAAAGGATTCAGGTTCACACCATCTCAGGGGAAAAGGGAAAATAAAGGCAGGAACAAGGAGATACTGATGTATGGAGAATGCCTTGAACATAGTAGCAAAGACAATCTAGGAGAGATTGTGCTCCTATTTCTATCTTAAATTAGAGTAATCTGAGCACATTGTTGTTGCCTTAACTATGGTTATAAAACTAGATGGGAAACAAAGTATCCAGGATGTGTAATTTAACATTTCCTGACAAGGGAAGAGAATAATCTATTTTCAGAATTCACATCAGTAGGTAATATATACTATTCTTCTTTTTTTTAATAATGATATCAAGCTTATGGAGACTAGAAGGTAGTGGGGGAAAATTCTAAGAAAAAAAAAGATTCTGGATTTACACAAGAGGGAAAAATCATTAAGCTATATTTACATGGAAATATTTTAAAAATATAAAAATGATAAATTAACCTTTAAGAATGGATTGACTTTTTAATTCTTCAGTCTCTTCCTTCCTTCCCTTGATCTTTAATATGTGGTCATATTGTTCTACTTGACTGTATTTAGGTATTTCTAAATGATGCTTAAAATCTGGTCTGACATATTTCTGTTTCAAGTTTTTCATACCTTCTTCTTGAAAACTTCATTCATGGCTATTTCTTGAAGATATTGCATCCAGTTTTTGCTTAAGCCCTTCAGCATATTTCTATAAAGTATCAGTTTAGCAAAGTATAGAAGTAAAAATCTTTCAAGTTAAATACTAACTTAAAATTAAGATTAAATTGTTTTTAATTGTAAGTTTCAAGAAAACACATCATTATCCTTATCTTACAGCTATAAAATTTTTCCTAAAATGATTATTGAAGCACATTAAGACATTTAAAACAAAGGTAAGATTGAAAGAAGAAAGCACAAAAATTACATTACTAGCTTTTATAAAGCTTGAATAATCCACATTTACCACTTTATTCTTTCTTTCTTATACATCTTTTCTGTCCAGTTCTTACTACAGTGAGTAGATACCAAGCAAATTCACTGAATATCAACAAATCCTTCTTAAATTATGTTAGGCCTAAAGCAACAATAGATCTTTTTTTTTTTTTTTTTTATTTTATTTTATAATTATAACATTTTTTGACAGTACATATGCATGGGTAATTTTTTACAACATTATCCCTTGCACTTACTTCTATTCAGATTTTTTCCCTTCCTCCCCCAACCCCCTCCCCCTGATGGCAAGCAGTCTTATATATGTTAAATATATTACAGTATAATTTAGATACAATATATGTGTGTAGAACCGAATTTTTTGTTGCACAGGAAGAATTGGATTCAGAAGGTAAAAATAACAGTTTACATTCATTTCCCAGTCCTTTTCTGGATGTAGCTGGTTCTCTCCATCATTAATCAATTGGAATTGGATTAGCTCTTCTCTATGTTGAAGAAATCCACTTCCATCAGCATACATCCTCGTACAGTATCATTGTTGAAGTGTATAATGATCTTCTGGTTCTGCTCGTTTCACTCAGCATCAGTTGATGTAAGTCTCTCCAAGCCTCTCTGTATTTCTCCTGTTGGTCATTTCTTATAGAACAGTAATATTCCATAACATTCATATACCATAGTTTACCCAACCATTCTCCAATTGATGGACATCCATTCATCTTCCAGCTTCTAGCCACTATGAAAAGGGCTGCCACAAACATTTTGGCACATACAGGACCCTTTCCCTTCTCTAGTAGTTCCTTGGGGTATAAGCCCAGTAGTAGTATGGCTGGGTCAAAGGGTATGCACATTTTGATAACTTTTTGGGCATAATTCCAGATTGCTCTCCAGAATGGTTGGATTCTTTCACAACTCCACCAACAATGCATCAGTGTCCCAGTTTTCCCACAGCCCCTCCAACATTCATCGTTATTTGTTCCTGCCATTTTAGCCAATCTGACAGGTGTGTAATGATACCTCAGAGTTGTCTTAATTTGCATTTCTCTGATCAATAGTGATTTGGAACACTCTTTCATATGAGTGGAAATAGTTTTAATTTCATCATCTGAAAATTGTCTGTTCATATCCTTTGACCATTTATCAATTGGAGAATGGCTTGATTTCTTATAAATTAAAGTCAATTCTCTGTATATTTTGGAGATGAGGCCTTTATCAGAACCTTTAACTGTAAAAATTTTTTCCCAATTTGTTACTTCCCTTCTAATCTTGTTTGCATTAGTTTTGTTTGTGCAGAAACTTTTTAATTTGGTGTAATCAAAATGTTCTATTTTGTGATCAATAATGGTCTCTAGTTCTCCCTTGGACACAAACTCCTTCCTCCTCCACAAGTCTGAGAGGTAAACCTCTCAAAAAAATAAAAGCAACAATAAATAAAAATAAAGCAACAATAGATCTTAAAAGGAATTTGCAAAGAAATGTGATTCCTTTTTATCATTCTAAGAAGATTCTAAGGTAATAGCCTTGACTGAAAAAGCAAATAAATTTAGATTAATTACAATGTCACCAAGGTGATATGTGCAATTGCAGAACCAGAGAAAATAATGTGTTTCTCATCTACAAAATTCTGGTAATCGTACCCAGGGAATATACTACATGAAAGTGCCCTTCTCATGCTCCCCATGAGGCTCAACAAACCAATAAGCTTAGCAGGATAGCTACCTGTTTTCCTTCAACCCCAGGGATTGGAGGACTGACTGAAATATGTGACACATAAACATTGACATTATTGAGTTCTAAAGAGCCCAAATTCAATACATGTTAAGATGTCAATTCTATTTGATAAATATTGATGAAAACTGCAGGACAGCAAATTAATGACAGTAAAATAAAACGTTTCTAGTCACTTGTCATTGTTTAAAGAAATGATGAGGTGAGAGTAGCCACTCCTACTTTTAAATACAAAATCTAAGATACATATGAAAATTCATAAAGACATTCTCTTTGCCAAAACATACCTGCAATGAGTGAACTAGCTTTCTGGAGGATCTCTGGATAGGCCGTGTTCTTAGGTGGAGAAGAGAAGTGATGAAGACAGGAGAGATACCATGAAAATGGTCAAGGATGGAGTCTTGAGTCTATTTCAAGTCCTCTCAGGCCTTAAATACCTTAGTACAATTACATCACTGCAACACACTGGGCATGTGCCAAATATAGAACCATTACCTCACCATATCACACTTAAGTATATGCTAACTAGACTAATTATATCAATACATCACATAAATATATTGAACCAGAGATCCATTGTCTCATCAGTCACACTGAGTAAACACCCTCCTGTGAGTATCCTTGCTTCAAGTAAACCTTTCCCAGAGTTTCCCGCTATCTGTGGTCCTCTACACATACCTTTATTAATGAGAAGAATTTACAGACAGAATGAAGATGTAAAATAGGTACCAGAAGGGGTAAAAAGAAATAGATTCAGGAGAGCAGTAGAGTTAGCAAAGAAAGGTATTTGGAAGGAACCATTACAGAAATATGCCAGAAGCTATCAGTAGGACATTGACATTGAATGGCAGGCTAAATCCATAGAGGAGTTTAGCAGTCTAACCAGAGTCAGGAGAAAGACATCATTAAAAGGAAGATGTGATGGGGGAGTGAGAGCATACCTCACAGCTGGCTTAGTCCTAAAAAGGACTTAGCAAAAATTATAATTGTGAGGACCACGGAATGTAAAGGGATCCCTGGAAAAGGTACATGGCCCTTTTGCCCTTGGAGAACTTTGCCAATCACATCTGACTCAGCTTCTCCATCCCTTTTACAAATGGCAGGACTTCTGAGAAGTTGGGGGACATGACTAACCTTGATGATTACTAGTCCCAAGGATCTTTGGAGGAAGGCATGATTGATTACAGACTGCTAATGTGGAGGACATCTGCCAGACATTCTATTATCTCACCTACTATCTGAATACTTTTGTGTATGATGTTTTGAATATTGTTCGAATATAGATGTACTAATAATCTAACCGAATACTTAGGCATTTGTAACTGATTAGGAAAATTTAGGTATATTAACCCTGGTGTAATTCTGAATAGATTAAACTCTGCTGAGTCCCACTTTTTCACTCCTTGTCTTTGAATCAGGACACAGGGCTGGCACCAGTAGTTCTCCTATGAGCGGATCTGGACAATAAGCATACCTTTTAGAGAGTAAATATAAATTTGGTGTTTCTTAGGAGAGGAAGAGAAATGGCACAGAAGAGTTGGGAAGATAAAAAGTTATATATTGAAATATTGAGCCTATCTTAAAGATATTCTGGGAAAACATAATTCCCATCAGGGTTTTACCAAACTGGGAGACTTCCATCGTAGGTACTAAGTAAGGCAGTCTGGGCCCATCAAAGTTGTCTTAACTGGTAAAAAGAGCATTTTAACATTTCCTGACAAGGAGTTTCAGAATTCACATGTATAGTACTACTACTAGTTAACAACATAGCACAAATTTGCAAGTGTTTTCTCATTTAAGCATTTATATTTTTCAAAAGGTCTTTAAGTCTTTCCCCTAACTTTAGTGATGTAAGCTATCAGAATGTTTCAGTAATGTCAAATTCTAGTATCTTTTAAAAAAACAACAGTATTCACTTATTTGTTATTCTTTCAGCATGAGGAAAATCTTTCCTTCCCATTTGGGGAATACTGTACTGGAATTATTTAACCCATTTACTGGTGGAATGAAATGAAAATCTAAGTATATCAGTCCTTCCCTCTCTTATCCTTTGAAATTATGCCAATGATTTCATTATGGTCAAAGTGCAAGTCTTGAATAAAGTGCCAACATGAACACCAATAGTTTTTGGAACATTTCATCCAATTTATTTTTCATCTCTGGAAGTCTTAGGATCAAAGTATGAGTCACTTTAAAGGAGGTAAGTTATGCTTGAAGCCCAAAACACTTTTGATATTTACATTCCTAGTGATGAGTACAATGTATTTATTCATCTTAAAATAAGTTATACTTAAGTAAGTTATTATTATTTAGTATTTATTCGTGTTTATTAAATATTTATTATTTATTATTATTTAGTAGATTATTCCTCTTTTCCATTGGAAAAAGTAGATTTGCATCATGTTCTATTAAATACATTTTGATAATTTATCATTTTGATTTGCTCTACAACTAGTCATAACACTAAATTATAAAAATGCTTTAACTCTAACTTTTGTATATAATTTTCCTTCTCCTTAACATATTGCAATTTCTGCTTATTCTTTTCTTGACATTTTGGCAGCTACAAAAATTCTAAACAAAATGTTTCAAATTTTTCATCTTAAAAAATTAAATCACAATATTTTCCTTAACTCTGAATTAGTGAGGCGTGTACATGCATATTAAAATTTCACAAAATATGTACTAATCCATCAAGTAGTAGCCCATTGCATAGACAAAGTTAGGAATAATTATACTCTAAATGTGACCATATTCAATCCACTTTTATTATTTTAGATAGACATATACACCCAACATTACATAAGTAAAATGCACTAAAATGTAGTACAAGACACTTCATTAGTGTAGATCAAATCATCTAGAATAGAAACCCTAAAGAGTTGTCTGAAGTAAATAGCTTTAAGAAAGTTTCTTGGGGTCTTCTAGCAAGTAAATTATAAAGAATGATTGAACTTAATTTTCTTAATTCCAAAACAACACACTAAACCAGAGATATCTTGTGTAAAATGCTTGTTGATTATAAAGCTACATAATAAAACTTCCCTCTAAAGTACAAAATACATGTTTCAAAGAAAAGTAATCTTTGGAAAAGTAACCTTGCGATGTAGATTTTTGACGAATTATATTTATGCAATTATCTAAAATATATGTTATTAAATTTATCTAATTGGCAATTGCGTCTTCAACAGAGGTGCTAACTTAGAAATTTTGCAATGGGTATTTTTTTCATGTTGGGAAGAAGAGGACTACATTAAGTACTAGCTGATCTAACCTAATGGGTACAAATGGTAGATGGTAGAGGTCTTGTTCTGTCAGTTTAAATGACAGGCACAATTATCAGAAAACATAGGTGAAAAAAAGTATTATTGTGAAAACTTTTCATTAATGAGAAATTAGTGATATTTTTGCATACATACTTTATTTTTAGTTTGATATTCTTTCTCCTATAGTTTTTGGGTCATTTACAAAACTGTTTGATAAGGTGACAGAACCTCTTGTAAAGTCATGGATTGTTCTTTTTGCGAATCTGCAAGTTCTTGTTGAAGCTTTCCTATTGTATCCTGATAGAAATATGTGTGTAAAAATTTTACTACTAATTTCATATATCAGAATTGGCTTATATGAAATAAATATATTTTCATAGTTAATTGATATAAATGATTTCATATATAGCTTACTAGCATGAACATATTTATGATTATCATGAATTTAGAACTGGAAAAAGTCTTAGGAACTGTTTAATGCAACTACCTCACTTTGCAGTTGAAGAAAGTAAGACTCAAAGAAAATAAGTTAAATCATAAAAGAAGTCATCGAGAAAAGGATTGGAACTTAGTTCTTAGGGCCAAAGTTAATGCAAAGTTCTTTTCCCTATACTACACCTCTTCCATTAAACCATTAATTTCAGTCTGATTTCCTCATCCCATCTTCAGAATTATAATAGCAAGAAAGCCATTTAAGAGATAAAGCTTTTTATGTACAATTCACATAGAAAATGGGGGAATAGTGGAGGATAGAATATATAGTTTCTTATATCTGATAGAAACATGAGGGTTTTTAACCTTCTATTTTTCAGAAAAAAGTTCTTTGCATCATTTGCCCTTATATGAATAAGGATATATAAGAAAACGATGAATTTTATTTCCTCTCATAGTTTCCCCTGGAGCATGATAATATGCACTGGTAGGCTTGTCAGGCCTCGTAAAATTACTTGAAGGGATTGATCTGAATTTTTGAGAGAAAAAAAAAGGGGGGGGTGTGAATAGAGGGGTTGCTGTCCTTGTTAAGTCTTCAGAGTAGATCCTTATTATGAAAGGGGATTAAATTATACTACTGGTTACAGTGTTCCAATTAATGGACAGAAAATAAGGAAAATTATAGAAAATATGGTAGCTCTTCCAGTTATGGATATATAGTATGGGGCAAGGTCACTAAAAAAGGGAAATAATTTCATTTCATTCTCTGAGTAGGAAGACCACCATCTACACAAATATAATCATATATGTGCATATGTATTAATATTCTTATATAAAATTCTGGGTATGTTCACTAAAATGTAAAGAAAGTTATTGCATTTTTGATTAATAGTAAGTTAGTTAAAAAGTAAAAAAAAAGCATTTAAAATTTTATCTAAGATAACATTAACTTGTAAAAATCAACTAAAGTCTAGTAATCTTTCAAAAGGATTAAACAAGTTAAAAGGCAATGTAACATTGTCTAAAGACATTTGGCAAAATTTACCGAATTACTACAAAAACAGTAAATTCCACTAAGAAACTAATAGATTCACACACCTGATCATAAAGACTAAATATAAAAATCTAATTTTTTTCACCTGAAATTGCTACATATTGCAATAGTTGGTCTTCTTCCGCTCACTGTAAAAGTGAATAGCAACACAGAAAACGAGACCTGCTATTAGACAGTAAAAAAAAAAAAAAAACTAACAAATTTCATTAAATAAAAGACACTGATGCCAGAAACTGCAATTCTGTACATTATGTAAGTATTAGTAGTAAGAACAGAAAAAAAAATACTGGCATAAATAATATGTAGTAAGGAATCAAAAGCACATTTTAAAAAAAAAATGGCCTTACTACCACACAACCAAAACTCATTCTTAATGCATAATCACCATCTCTTTGAAGGGAATTATTGTCCTAAAATTTAAATAAAAGTAGTTAATAACCTTTATGATTTCATTAAAATATGATCAATTGTTTAATATTTCCAAAATCAGTTTACATTTGATTGAATTAAAACTAGTCAGATTGATAAACATGTTTCAGTAGTTATGAAAAGGGTAACTATAATGTCCTACATCATCTCAATTTGGATGAGTAATTTGAATTGTTATATTATGCCTAGCATATTGTTTCAGGATTTATCTTGTTTCAGCATTTCTAATGATTTATTCCACTAAAGCATTTCATGTAATACTAGGCAAATTATTAGAACTACACATTGAACAATATTTATTTACAAATTCTTAACTCCATCTACATTCATTAACCAAAATACTATGCATTTAAATTTTCATGGGCTACCTACACAATATTTTTAAACAAAATGGGTCATCTTGTCTAAAAAAACGTATAATGGGTTGATTTTCTTCATGAATGCTTCCTCATTCTTTTTTTTTGAATGTCAGAATTTTTACATTGAAAGTAACTAATATCAGAAACCTGCTGAAAATTCAAATTCCTAATTTATTTTGATCAAAATAGCTTTAAATTGCATTTCAAAATGTTAAATATTTATCAGACAGTATTGTTTATAGACATCTTTCTTTTTGCCTTCTCATTCTCAAATTTATGTAGTTGCTCTCTTAAATCAATACTTATCTTTTATCAATCGACTTTATATTTACAATCTTTTTTATTTCCCCCAGCATAAAGGATAATGGAACTGTCCTTAAAATGTATCTTGACACCATTCAATATCACTCCTTTGAAGATGGGCTTTGTTTTGGGCATCTTTAAATGGTTTTGGAAACAGCTCCATTTCCCTCTGCATTTGGGTTAATCCTTCTTGCATGGACTCTTTTATGAGAAATGATCCATTTAATTTTTATCTTTTCTATATGATTTTCATTTTTGAGTTCATTTAATTCATTGTTGGGTTGCTTTAAATTCTCTCTGTGTTTTTCCTGTGGTAATGTTAAGGGAATCAAGTAGTTGGTAGATCTCATCTTCAGCTTTAGAAAGCTGAATTCACATGATGTCAATCTTATCTATTGGTTGGTCCTTTCAAAGAAGCCATTTCATTCGTGCTGAAGGTTTAGTTTTGATGTCTGATGATCCTGATCAAGTGGAGCAGAACTTTCACAAGAAGGGTAATACATTTCTGTCTGTAGTTTTTCTCTGATTTGTTTTTATTTTCCAATCTATAGTTTAGTATTGCACTTGGAAAAAAATAATTGCAAATAATTATTTTATATAGTCTTGAAAAATTATTAAAAAGTAGTCAAGAGGAAATTTTGCAGGGAACTTTGTGAAAGATACTTTCATTTTAATTTTAAGAAATCTTTTTTATTTAATATTTTTCCTATTGTACTGCATTTTTAAATACATTTTTATTTTCACAATACATGCAAAGATAGTGTAACACTTATCCATGCAAAACCTTGTTTTTGACATTTTTTTCTCCCTTCTCTTCCCCCACCCATTCCCCTAGACAGTAATCCAATCTATTTTAAGTACTTTGATGTTAAATTTGTACAATTGTTCTGTACATATTTCCATAGATATCATGCTTTGTAAGAAAAAAGAGAAAGACATACAAGCAAACAACAATAACAAAAAAAAAAAAAAAGTAATAATATGTTGAGATTTACATTCATTCCCCACAGTGCTCTTTTGGGATGCAGATGGCTCTCTCCATCACAAGAAAACTGGAATTAGTCTGAATAACTTCATGTTGTTGAAAAGAGCCAAATCCATCAAGATTCTTTGATATCAGTATTTCAAGTCCAATACTAGTCAAAGCATCTGCTTACAGTCTGCTTTTACCAGTATTTTAAAGTTTGAAGATGCAGACGGCATGCTAAATGGAGGTGTCTGAGGAATCAAGAATCCTGCCTATACTATTCATACTGAAAAAGACAATTCTGTAGAGTGGTAATCAGAATTTGAAATGAAAACTAAGGTGACTAAGTTTCATTAGAGATGTGTTATATTGTTTCTATTTTTCACTTATTATATTCAATATTTCACAACCCTCCATGATTGAGGTATTGAGGCAATGTTTTCATAAATTTCAATGATGAATGAGAAAATAAAATAATTATAATTAGTAAATACTCCTTTAATAATGTTGCATTAGAACCATATGGAATGATTGATTTCTCCCTATCCTTTATATTTTCAGTAGGACATTCTCAAATACTTCCATAGGAAAGTCAAGAGAGATTATGCATGATGTGTACAAATTATTATTGTATATTATAGAGCTCCCCAATAAGTTAGCCATTATTAATAAACAAGCATTCATTAAATGCTCCCTATGTACCAAGTACTGTGTAAAACATTGGGGATATTAACAAAGTCAAAAACACAAATCCCTTCTTTCAAGGAATTATATTCTAAATGGGTAAAACATATAAATAAAATTCATGAAAGCAAGTTACATATTGAATATCTGGATTATAATATAAGAAAGGTCACTTAGTTACTAAAGGGACTGAAAATTGACAAGCAGTCAAATTTCAGAAAAAAATCTGGAAAGTTAAATAAGCAGAATTAGCACCCTATAACATCACTATTGAGTGATGATCATCTATCAGTAATTTATCTCTTTTAAGCACTACAATGATCTAAGATAATCTCAAAGGACTCATGATGAAAAATGTTACCCACATCCAGAGAAAGAACTGATGAAGCCTTGATGCAGGTCAAGGTATACGATTTTCACTTTAGATTTTTCATGGATTTTTTTGCGTTTAAATTGTTTGTTCTCTCACACCATGACTAACATGAAAATACATTTTTCATGACAGCATCTAAATAATCAATATAAAATTGGTATTGTTTTACAGAGAGGAAGGGGAAGAGGAAGAAGAAGAGAAGAAATTTGGAAGTCAAAATGTTTAAAAAATGAATGTCCAAAGAAGTCTTTATGTACTATAGGGGAAAATACTCTTAAATCAAAGAAAAAGAATAGCAGGTAGGCCAGTATAGCTGAATTGGAGAATTAGAAAGAGGAGTAAAGTGTGAAAAAACTGGTGATAGGGAGGAAGAGAAATGATATGGTAAGGTTTATGCTTGAGGAAAATCACTTTGGCAGATTGGAAGAATGGATTAGTGTGTGGAAGGTCTTCATTCAGAGAATGAAAGAGGAAGGCAAGTGCTGTAATAAAAGCAAGAAGCAATGAATGCCTGCATTTTATTGATGATGGTTATTGGACAGAAAGGACAGTTATGAGAGATTCTACATAGGCAGAAAATTTGTAATTATAAAAAAAAAAAAAAGTTAAGGATGTTAAGGTACAGTTAAGATTACAGTCCTGGGTGAATCAGAGGAAGATGCTGTCACTGATAATAGGGACATTCTGAAGAGGGGAGGCCTTAGGAAGAAAAAAAAAATTCTGTTAAGGTCAAGATGTATGTGGCATGGGTGCGGAACCAAGATGGTGGAGAAGACACACGTGACTTTCTAAGCTCTCTCATACCCTCATGACCAATTATTAAATTCAGCCTCAAAAATATCGCATGACTGGTAAAATCCAGGAAGATTAGAAGTACGACAAGACAATTTACCAGCCAAAGATAATCTGAAGAATTGCCAGAAAAGGTTTACCCTGAGCAGTAGGAACAGATCAGCGCAAACATGAATTGAACTAGAGACTGGCATATTGAGCACACCATGTGGGGGTGACTTCTGTGGTTAGAAAATTTACAGAGATGACTCTGCTGTAGGCTGACAGCTCTGCTCTGTCTTCTTTGCAAAGCAGTAGACCACCAGAGAAATTAAAGCCAAAAGTAGAAGATACTCTTAAAAAATGCCAGGACCAATACCCACCCAAAACCAGAAGTGACTCAACACAGACCACTGCACAACTGTGCAGCTGCATTCTGCAGCATAAACCAGGGCAGTCACAAATCTGCACAGCAGGCTTTCCTGCAGCCTGGGGTAGCCTTTAATCTGCACAGTGCCGGGCTCAGCCTGGGGCAATAGAAGTTCCACAGAGCAACTCTGCTTCCCTGGCCAGAGACACTTCTGGCCTGTGTGGGGCTATTTGCTGGTCAACTGCTAATACCCACAGTCCTACAGCGGGTTTTGGTTTGGGCTAGTGACACTTTTGCTCAAACTCTAGGCGCAGGGCAGTTGCTAATCCTCACAGTCGGCTTCTTCATTGGGCACTTCTGCAGCTTGGCCTTGCAGGCCTGAGTCACTTCTGGTGGAGAACTTTATCCCAGAGCACTCCTGCACTTCTCCGCACTTTGCAGCTTGTTGGCAGGACAGCTATTGTCCATACAGCTATCCCTGCTCTGCAGAGGAAGCTGGTAACCTCTTTGCCCTGAATGCAGACCCTACAGGCTTTAAAGAAAAATGAGTAAAAAAAAATCAAAAGGACAATCAATAGCTTCTATACAGAAGGAGAGCAGATTATCAATCCTGAAGAGACTAATAGCAGTCTTCAGGAAGAAGATGGACATTTAATGAAACAGATGAATTCCAATTGTTTCTAAGGAAAAAGCAGATCTAAACAAAAAATTTGATCTCCAACCAAAGGACTCAAGAGAAGCAGAAAAAGGTAAAAGGAACTCTTGAGAACTCTATTTCTGTTTTTGGATATACATCAAGACTACATATATAATGTAAATTTACTGATATAACATAAAAAAGGGAAGTAGAAATGGAAAAGGGATAGTGTCAGAAAAAGGGAAAAGGGGATATATATATATATATATATATATATATATATATATATATATATATATGATGGGTTATATCTGAGCGAACTTAGAGAGGGGGAGGAACATTGTATGAATCTTACTCTCATCAGAGTTGGTTCAAAGAGAAAATAATTGACATATTTGTTTTATAAAGATTCTTCACTAACCTCATTAAAAAGTGGGAGAGGGAAAGGGAAAAGGAAATGAGTAATAAGGGAAGGGTACAAGACAGGGGAAAGGATTCAAACAAAGTGGGGAGGAAGGGATCCTAAAGAGGGAGATCTGTGTGATGCAAGTGGGGCTGATAAGTTTAATACTGGGAAAGGGCATAAGGGTGGGGGGCTAAAATAAAAGTATACGTATACTCTGGGGATAATAAGATAGCAGGAAATACAGAATTAGTCATTTTAGCCATAAATGTGAATGGGATGAACTCTCCCATTAAGCAGAGGCGGATTGCAGACTGGATCAAAAATCAAAACCCTAAAATATGTTGTTTACAGGAAACACATTTAAAGCAAGAAGATTTATACAGAGTAAAGATAAAAGGCTGGAGCAGAATCTATTATGCTTCAGGTTAAGTAAAAAAAAAAAAAAAAGCAGCAGTAGCCATCCTTATATCAAGTAAAAGCAAACATTGATCTAATTAAAAGAGATAAGGAAGGGAAGTATATCTTGCTAAAGGATAACATAGACAATGAAGCCATATCAATACTAAATATATATGCACCAAGTGGTATAGGATCTAACTCCCTAAAGGAGAAGTTAAGAGAGTTGGAAGAAGAAATAGATAGCAAAACTATAATAGTGGGAGAACTCAACCTTGCACTCTCAGAATCAGATAAGTCAAACTACAAAACAAAGAAAGAGGTAAATAGAATATTAGAAAAATTCGGTATGATAGATGTTTGGAGAAAACTAAACAGTGACAGAAAGGAGTATACTTTCTTCTCAGCAATTCATGGAACCTATAAAAAATTGACTATATATTAGGACATAAAGACCTCAAAATTAAATGCAGGAAGGCAGAAATAATAAATGCTTTCTTTTCAGATCACAAAGCAATAAAAACCACATTCAACAAAAAGTTAGGTGTAAATAGACCAAAACGTAAATGGATACTAAATAATCTCATCTTAAAGAATGATTGGGCGAGACAGCAAACTATAGACACAATTGATGACAACAATGAGATATCATGCAAAAAAAAATTGTGGAATGCACCCAAGTGGTAATAAGAGGAAATTTTATACCTTTAGAGGATTACTTGAATAAAATAGAGAAAGAGAATATCAATGAATTGGGCTTGCAATTTAAAAAGCTAGAAAAAGACCAAATTTAAAAACCCACAATTAAATACCAAATTTGAAATTCTAAAATTAAAAGGAAAAATTGATAATATTGAAAGTAAAAAAAATAAATAAAAAACTATTGAACTAATAAATAAAATGAGTTGGTTTTATGAAAAATCCAATGAAATAGATAAACCATTGATAAATCTGATTAGAAAAAGGAAAGAGAAAAATCAAATTGTTATTCTTAAAAACGAAAAAGAACTTTCCACTAATGTAGAGAAACTTGGAGTAATAATGAGTTACTTTGCCCAACATTATGCCAATAAATTTGATAACCTAAGTGAAATGGATGACTACTTCCAAAAATATAGGCTTCCCAGATTAACAGAGGAGGAAGTAATTGCTTAAATAGCCCCATTTCAGAAAAAGAAATAGAACAAGCTATTAATCAACTCCCTAAGAAAAAATTCCCAGGACCAGATAGATTTACTTGTGAATTCTACCAAACATTTAAAGAAAAATTAGCCTCAGTGCTATATAAACTATTTGAAAAAAAATAGGGAATGAAGGAGTCCTACCAAATTCCATTTATGACACAGACATGGTACTGATGCCTAAAAAAGGTAGGTTGAAAACAGAGAATGAAAATTATAGACAAATCTCCCTAATGAATATTGAAGCTAAAATCTTGAATAAGATATCAGTAAAAAGAGTACAGAAAATCATCCCCAGAATAATACACCATGATCAAGTAGGATTTATACCAGGCATACAGTGCTGGTTGAATATTAGAAAAAGTATTAATTGACCATATTAATAACCACATTAACAAAAACTATATGATCATCTCAATAGATGCAGAAAAAGCATTCGATAAAATCCAACATCCATTCCTATTAAAAAACACTTAAGAGTATAGGAAGAAATGGACTTTTATTTAAAATAATCAGTAGTATCTGTTGAAAACCATCAGTAAGCATCATATTTAATGGAGATAAACTGGAACCATTCTCAATAAGATCAGGATGGAAACAAGGTTGTGCACTATCACCATTACTATTCAATATTGTATTAGAAATGCTAGCTTTGTAATGAGTCTAGAAAGAGATTAAAGCAATTAGAATAGGTAATGAGGAAACCAAATTACTCTTTGCAGATGATATGATGGTATACTTAGAGAACCCTAGATTCTAGTAGAATATCTAAAGGTATTAGAAATAATCCACACCTTTATCAAAGTTGCAGGATAAAAAATAAACCATCATCAGCATTCTTATATATCACTAACAAAATCCAATACTTTAGAATAACAAATTCCATTTAAAGTAACTATCGAAAGTATTAAATATTTAGAAATCTTATCTGCCAAGGGAAAATCAGAAACTATATGAGCAAAACTACAAAACATATTCCAAACAAACAATGTCGGATCTAACCAATTGGAAAAATACTTAAATTTTAAATTTAAATAATTAACAATTAAATGCCCTTGGATAGGGCAAGCAAATATAATGAAGATGACATTACTACCTAGACTAATCCATTTATTTAGCACTATCCCAATCAGACTCCCAAAAAACTATTTTAATGACCTAGAAAAAAATTAAGTCCATATGGAAAAACAAAAGTTCATGAACTTCAATGCAATTATATCAAAAATAAATCAGATGAAGGTGTCCAAGCTACATGTACGAGATCTAAAATTATATTTTAAAGCAGTGGTTACCAAAACCATTTGGTGTTGGTTAAGAAATAGACTACTTGATCAGCAAAATAGGTTAGGTTCAAAGGACAAGACAATGTCCTTTGAACCTAACCTATTTTGCTGATCAAGTAGTCAATTTCTTATAATAGTATTTGACAGACTCAAAGACCTCAGCTTTTGGGATAAGAACTCACTGTTTGACAAAAATTGCTGGGAAAATTGGAAATTAGTATGGCAGAAACTAGGCATTGACCCACACTTAACACCATACACCAAGATAAGGTCAAAATGGTTTCATGACCTAGGAATAAAGAATGAGACTATAAATAAATTAAAAGATCATTGGATAGTTTACCTCTCAGACCTGTGGAAGAGGAAGGAATTTATGACCAAAGAAGAACTAGAGATCATTATTGATCACAAAATAGAAAATTTTAATTATATCAAATTGAAAAAAATTTGTACAAACAAAACTAATGCAGATAAGATTCAAAGGGAAGCAATAAACTGGGAAAACATTTTTGCAGTCAAAGTTTCTAATAAAGGCCTCATTTCAAAAGTATATAGGGAATTTACTCTTAATTTATAAGAAATCAAACCATTCTCCAATTGATAAATGGACAATTCTCAGATGAGGAAATTGAAATTATTTCTACTCATATGAAAAGATGTTCCAAGTCATTATTAATCAGAGAAATGCAAATTAAGACAACTCTGAGATACCACTACACACCTGTCAGATTGGTTAGAATGATAGGGAAAGATAATACACAATGTTGGAGAGGATGTGGGAAAACTGGGACACTGACACATTGTTGGTATTTGTGAATACATCCAGCCACTCTGGAGAGCAATTTGGAACTATGCTCAAAAAGTTATCAAACTGTACATACCCTTTGATTTGGCAATGTTATTACTGAGCTTTGGGATACCAAAGAGATTTTAAAGAAGAGAAAGGGACCTGTATGAGCAAGAATGTTTGTGGCAGCCCTCTTTGTAGAGGCCAGAAACTGGAAATTAAGTGGATGCCCATGAATTGGAGAATGAGTGAATAAATTGTGGTATATGAATATTATGGAAATGACCAATAGGATGATTTCAGAGAGGCCTGGAGAGACTTAAATGAACTGATGCTGAGTGAAATGAGCAGGACCAGGAGATCATTATATATTTCAACAACAATACTATATGATGATCAATTCTGATGTAGATGGCCCTCTTCAACAATGAGATGAACCAAATCAGTTCCAATAGAGCAGTAATGAATTGAACCAGCTACACCCAATGAAAGAACTCTGGGAAATGACTATGAACCATTACATAGAATTCCCAGTCCCTCTATTTTTGTCTGCCTGCATTTTTTATTTCCTTCACAGGCTAATTGTACACTATTTCAAAGTCCAATTCTTTTTATAAAGCAAAATAACTGCTTGGACATGTATGCACACATTGTATTTAACTTATACTTTAACATATTTAACATATATTGGTCAAGATGCCATCTGGGGGAAGGGGTGGGGTGAAGGAGAGGAAAAGTTGGAACAAAAGGTTTTGCAATTGTCAATACTGAAAAATTACCTTGCATATATCTTGTAAATAGATAAATTCTATAATAATTTAAAAAAAATGAATAACCAAAACATTTGTGACATATGGAAGGAGCTCTAGTGTCTCTCTAGGGCTGAGTATATATCACTGTGGAAATCTTTCCTCCACAAGGGTATTAATGTAAGTCATGAGCAGCCGATGAGATCACCAAGAAAAACAGTATCATTTCCAAGGGTGTAAGCTCTATAACAGCTCAGGCCATGTCACATTCTTCTCTTATCTGCCCTAAAGTTTCACAAAGTATTTTGTGTATAGCAGGGGACTAGGACATTTACTGAGGATTTGGAAGAAAGCTGATATTTACGGCATATCAGCAACAGAAACTACCTTTCTGACCTTATTATACATTATTCACCTCCTTGCAGTCTACAATCTAATCAAGTTGTCCTACTTTTGCTTCTACACAGGACAACAGAGAAATCTATTTCCTAAAGCCACCTCCTAGTGTTGGTTGTCTTCTCAGCCTGGACTGCACTGCTGCTTTCCTAACCTCCCCTCCATTAGAATTTCTTGTTTCTTTGAAATTCTGCTTCAGTATCTTATGAAGTTGCTGCTACTGTTTTCCCCTGAAAACCATGCCTCATTTAGTGCTCAAAATTTCCATGACATTATTGTATTTACTTTTGTATTTACATCCTGTATTCTCATTCAGAATATAAACTTCCTGATAACACTCTTTTAGAGCTTCAGTACCCAACAACAATGATAATCTCATACAAGGCACTTGATAAATATGTCAATTAAAGACTATCTGTGCTTCAAAAATAAGATGAAATAAGAATGGGCACTAATTAGAAATTATTTCTGCCTTCATAGAGTTCTCAATCACATTCTGCTTTTTGATTCTTTAACTGGTTTTCCTCCTTTCTGAGAATTTGTCCTGTAGTCCAATAACTATCTTTACCAAATGCTTAAATTCTCTTTTGAATCATGTTCATTGTGAATGTTTAAATTGTACTGATAGTTTATATGTCAGAAATACTTTATTTTCCCAAAGGTAAAGAAACACATTAGGAGTTTAAATCTGTGCAGCAGTAGCAGTATATTTAGAATTCAGATCCTTTGGCTCTGATAAAATAGACTCTAAGATTATACCAAAAGGTCATTTTCTCAATAGATTTTAAAAAACCTATTTTGGGTTAGTGTAGACCACTAAAGAGAATCTCTATGTTACACATTATTTTAAAAAAAGCTATTAAATACCACTATTTGAAACCTTAGAAGTCCTTTTAATATAAGAAAAATAAGTGAAAAGTAAACATGTATACTGTGAATGGGAACAATAAGATTAATATGTTATATATTTAATTTATAATTTATATCTATAAATTACAAATATGGTAAATTACTTTAAAAGTATCATAAATGTGTTTAACCTCAAATAGTTACATGGAAATAATGCTTGTCTTTTAGAGATTTATACTATAAATTATTCATACACAGCAATATCCTTCCTCATTTAATCATTAGCCAGATTTCTGGTACCTTAAACCAAAAGATAACAGAAATGCCACAACAAAGTAAGAAAACAACAACAACAACAACAACAACAAAAAACAAAAAACAAAAAACAAAAACATCTGTGCATTAGGAAAATAACTGTTACAAAACCCAGGTACATTATTCTGCAGAAGGAACAATAGCTAAATTTAGACCTAACTCAGAACTAGAAAAGTATACCTGATCGAGTTACAAATTTAACAGATTTGGTTATTGGGTTTTCCTTGGCAACTTTCAATTCTCTATATGTTTCAATATTCAACAGAATTGAAGCAGCAAGGATGTAGGGAGAACAGGGTTGTTAAAGGAACTGATTATATTTGGTAGTGAATATGACAGTAAAGAATATCTAAGATGCAAGATTTAAAGCAAAAGAAGCCACAAGCAGGCACAGAGAAATTAGACGACTCTTTGAGAATCACAGTTAGTGGGTAGATAAGGCAGAATTTGCACTTAAGTATTTATGACATCATGTCTAGTTCACTATCATATATGCCATGCTGATTGATAGAAGAATTATAAAAAGTAGGCAGAAATTTGGTGAGATTGTTAATATTTTTGGTCACTTAGAGAAAGATTCTACTATTTTACTTATTCTTTCCATGAAAGAGATCGCTTTAATCACCTAATCATGTCAGTCTCTTCAGTGCTTTTCTATTATAAACAAAGTAAAATTCATACACCTTATGCTTGAATTCAATATGTATAATACACATTAAGTAATGTAGAACATTTAGGTTTACAATATAATTTCCCCAAAATTATCCTGTGAAGTAAGTCTTTTACAGATTAAGAAAATGAACTCAAGATTAAGTGATTTGGTTATACATACAAAGCTAGTCCTCCTACAATTTTAATAACTTATCTTTTAATATTTACTTATTTTTGCTATATTATGTCCAGTAAAACTTGATTTTTCACCGTCATTTTCCTGCCTCTTTGCTCACAATTTCCATCTTTGACATTTTCATTCCAGTCCTCTTGGACTTCCGTGACCTAATGAATTCATGTCCATCCTTTAAAACACAGCATAAATGCTACCTTCATAAATTTTTTTAAAATCTTGATAATTTATTTTCTTTTCCATTTTATACCTCACATAGCAATATGACTTAAATAATACAATCCCAAGTAAATATAAACTGTTAAACAATAAATACTTAAAATTGTTAATACTGTTAAATAAATAAATATTAAACTATTAAGTATCTATTGTTTCCTATTATCTGTGTTAAGTTATCTGTGTAGGCTCTATCTCCCTAGCAGAGAACAAGGACTCTCTGAGAACAAGGACTTTCTCTAATCTAAAGTTTGTGTATTTGGTACACAATAGGTATGTAATTCTTTTTTCATTGAAACAAGTAGTAACTCATCTTTGAGAACTTCTGTAGCTGAAAAATCATCACCCTGAAGCCAAAATCATCCTTTTTAGCTTGGTAAAGCCTGTCAGATATTAGACACCAATGCCAGAGCCTCCAAGAGAACACAAAGTCACCTCTATTATACTATGGGTCAATGGAATAGAACTTGTGTTGTTTTCTTGCATATTAATACAGATTCCATTTCTGTTTAACACTGGTATTCCATTAGAAAATTTAAAACTATTCCTACCCTTAGTATAATTTGAGGAAGGTAAATTACAATCCTCTCTGTGTGTCTCAGGTGACTGAGTGAGGCCATCAAGAGTATCTACTGCTATCTTTCCTTTGTCCTACAAAATACATAAAAGTAAAGTAGTAAGTTTAAGTAAAATTATCATAAAATAACAATGGCTAATATTTATGTAGCATGTTACGTTTTCATAGCAGTTATCTGTCATACATTATCTCACAACCTGCTCACAAAAATTTTGTGAGAAAAGCACTACTCATAATTATTTTGCAAATGAGTAAACAAGCTATAAAAGAGGTTAGGTGATTTGTCTAGATCATTTGGACAGTTAGCCAAGAGCCCAAGAACAGATTCAAATTCAGGTGGTCTTGACTATTCACTAAGCCACATCCCTACCTAGAAGGTGATTTAGCAACTTTATGAAAATTAACACATCTCTTACAGACATATTAGAGGCTTAGGCCTGGGTCCCTGCAGTGCCTTCCAGTTCTCAATCTGCGCTATAACAGTAGGAGACTGGAGACTTGAACCTTAAATCTTCTCACTCTAAGACTGGGATTATTACTAATGCTTGGACATATATGGTAAAAACTACTTTTCATAGAGCAATGCCAATCCTGCTGTGTCCTGTCATGGCAATGAGTAAATTTCAGTGTAATTGGGCATGCAACTAAAAAAGGCACAACATTTAAAAGTCCCAATTAAATACCAAATTAGATATTCTGGAATGCAAAGAGCTTAATTGAAATTAAGAAAACTATTGTAAGAGCTGGTTTTATGGAAAAAAATAATAAAATGAATAAAACATTTGGTTAAATTGATCAGAAAAATAGTGATAGGGTTTTTTTTTTTTTTTTAATCACAAATGAAAAGGGTGAACAGACCAAAAATAAAGGAGCTATTTTGCTCACCTTTATGCCAGAAAACCTGACAATTTAACTGACATGGATGAATATTTACAAAAAATATAAATTTTCCAGATTAATAGAAGAGGAAATTAATTATTATTATAGTCTCCTTTTAGAAAAAAAGAAATTGAACAAGCTATCAATGAACTCCCTAAGAAAAAAAAATCTTCAGGTTCATATGGATTTACAGATGAATTCTACCAAACATTTAAAGAACAATTTTAATACTAAATAAACTGTTTGGAAAAAACAGGCAAAGAAGGATTCCTGCTAAATTCCTTCTATGATACAAATATGGAACTGATAATCTAAATCAGGAAGAGCCAAAACAGAGAGAGACAATTGCAGACCAATCTCCCTAATGAATAAAACATTTTAAATAAATTAATGAGTTTACAGCAACATATCAGCAGGATAACCATTAGGACCAAGTGGGATTTATAGCAGGAATGCAGGGATGGTTCAGTATCAGGAAAACTATTGCCATAATCAACAAAACTATTGCCATAATCAAAAATATCAATAACAAAACTAAGAGAAATCATATGATAATCTCAACAGATGCCAACAAATCTTCTGATAAAGGACAACACCTATTTCTATTAAAAACATGAGAGCGTGGAATAATTTTTTTCTTAAAATAATATGCAGTATCTAAAACCCACAGGATGTTTCGTTTGTAATGGAGTGAAGCTGGACATATTCCCAATAAGATCAGGGACAAAATAAGGATGCCTATTATCATCACTTTTATTTGGCATTGTACTAAAAATATTGACTTTAACTAAGAAAAGAAAAATAAATGAAAGGATAATTCCTATAAGCAATGAGGGGATAAAACTATCACTCTTTGAAGATGAAATGATCATATACTTAGAGAATATTAGAAAATTGCCTAATACCTACTTGAAAAGTTAATAGTTTAGCAAAGTTGCAGGATATAAAATGAACCCATACAAATCATTATTTCTAAATATCACTGACAAAGTCCAGTAGCAATAAATAGAAATTTGATTTAAAATAACTGTAGACCAAATAAAATATTTGGGTGTCTTTCTGTCAAGACAAACCCAGGAACTATATGAACACAATTACATAACACTTCATACACAAATGAAGTAAAGTCTAAACAATTGGGAAAATATCAATTGTTCATAGTTAGGCCAAGCTATTATGAGAAAAATGAAAATTCTACCTAAAATTGATCTTTCTGTTAAGTGTTATACCAATAAAACTGCCAAATTTATTCTGTAGAGCTAGAATTTTTTTTAAAAAATCACCTAAACAAAAGGGGAAGAATATCAAGTGAATTAATGAAAAAAAGACAAAGAATGGTGGCTTAGAAGTGAAAATGGGTACATGATTTGGGCATAAAGATCGATACCATAGACACATTAGAAGCTCAAGGGATAGTTTGCCTATGAAATCTTTGAAGAAAGGAGGAATTTAAAAGTAGAGAACTAGAGAACCTTATGAAATGCAAAATAGACCATTTTTATTACATTACATTATATTGTTTCAGCACAAACAAAACCAACAGAAACAAGATTAAAAGAAAATTACAAAGTTGGGGAAATCTCACAGCCAGTGTTTCTGATAAAAGACTTATTTCTAAATGATATAAAGAACTGTGTCAAATTTATAAGAATAGAAGTCATTCTTCAATTTATGAATGGTCAAAGGATATGAAGAGATGATGAAATTAAAGCCATCTCTTGGAGAGACAGGAACTGATGCTAAGTGAAATGAGCAAAACAAGGAGATCATTATACATTTCAACGATACGAGGATCAGTTCTGATGGAAGTGGCTATCTTCGGCAATGAGATGATCCAGATCAGTTCCAGTTGATCAGCAATGAACAGAACCAGCTACACCCAGCGAAAAAACACAGGTTATTTTTACCTTCTTTCTAAATCCGATTTTTCTTGTGCAACAAAATAACTGTATAAATATGTATACATATGTATACATTGAATTTAACATATACTTTAACATCTTTAACATGTATAGGATTACCTGCCATTTAGGGGAGGGGGTAGAAAGGAGGGAAAAAGTTGGAATAGAAGTTTTTGCAAGGGTCACTGTTGAAAAATTACCCATGCATATGTTTTGTCAATAAAAAGCTACAATAATAATAAAAAATAAAAAAGCTTTAATTAAAAAAACAAAATGTAAAAAAAAAGAAATTAAATTCATCTAAATTCATATTAAAATGCTCTAAATGATTATTGATTAGAGAAATGCACATTAAAACAACTCTGAAATGCCATCTCAAACCTCTCAGATTGACTTGAGATGACAGGAAAAGATAATGATATATGTTGGATGGGATGTGGAAAAACTGTTGGTGGTGGAATGTTGAAATGATCCAATCATTCTGGAGAGCAATCTGGAACTAAAGGACTATTAAACTTGCATATATTTTACCCAACAGTGCCATTATTGGGTCTGTATCCTAAGAAAATCATAAAAGAAGGAAAATGACCCGCATTTATATTTTTTAAAAGTTTGTGATATATCTTTTTGTAATAGCAAAGAAATGAAAGATGAGTATCTACCCACTAGTTGGGGAATGGCTGAACAAATTGTGGCATATGAAGATAATGGGATATTATTGTTGCGTAAAAAATGAGGAATAAGGTGATTTTCGTAAGGCCTGAAAAAATTTACATGAACTGATGCTGAGCCAAACCAGAAGAACCAGAAATAAGTTTTATAAAGTAACAGCAAGAATTCACAATTATCAACTATGAAAGACTTGGTTCTTCTCAGAGGTTCAGTGATCCAAAGCAATTCCAATAGTCTCTGGACAGAAAATGCCATCTGCATCCAGTTTTAGCAAAAAGCTAAAACAGACCTAATAAAGGGGAAAAAAGTCTTGATAAGATGTTCTATAGCACCAAAAAATCTCATAAAGAAATGCAAAAAGGTAGAAATAGTAAATACATCCTCTTCTGATAAAATGCAATAAAAATTAAATTCAGTAAAGGTCCAGGGAAAGATAGACTAAAAATAATTACAAATTAACTAATCCTAAAGAATGAATGAATGAAACAAAAATTTCATTCAAGAGAATGACAATGAGACAATTACATAATATTGTGAGATAGTCAAATAGTTCTTAGGGGAAATTTTATATTTATAAATGCTTGCATGAACAAAATTGAGAAAGAGAATCATGCAAGTAGAAGAGCTGAGAAAAGAATAATTTAAAAAAAATCAAATACCAAATTAGAAGTACTGAAAATCAAAGAAGAGATGAATAAAATTGAAAGGAATAAAACAATTGAACTAATTATTAAACTAGTTAATAAAATTAATAATTGGTTTTATGAAAAAGTCAACCAAATACATAAATTTTGGTTAATTTAATGAGAAAAAGAAAAAAAAAATTACTACCATGAAAAATGAAAAGTTTTAACTTACCATTGAAGAAGAAATTAAAGCACTAATTAGGATCTATTTTGTCTAATAAATCTGACAAATTGAAATGGTTGAATATTAACAAAAATATTAAGTGCCCACATTAACAAAAGAAGCAGCATTAAATATTCCTGTTTTTGAAAGAGGTATTGAACAAGCCATCAGTTAATTCCCTAAGGAAAAAAAAATTCCCGAGGCCCAGATGCATTTACAAATCAATTACACCAATCATTCATAAAACAACTCCAACTTCCTTTTATACAAAAATATGGTGCTGATACCTAAACCAAGACACAAGACAAGCCAAAACAAATATATATGTATATATATATATATATATATATATATATATATATATATATATATATATATATATATATATATATATACATATATATACATATATACATATATAACATATATATGTATATATATAATATATGTATATATATAATATATATGTATATATAGATATTATATATATCTATATATACAATATATATATATATATATATATATATATATATATATATATATATATATATATATATATATATATATATATATATATATATATATATATACATATAATTTGTCACCAAAATGTCACCAAAAACATTACAACAATTTATTAACAGGACAATACACTGTGACCAAATATGAATTATGCCTAGACTGCAGAGCTGGTTTAATATAAAGAAAATTATTGCCATAATTGACCATATCAGTAAGAAAGGTAACAGAAATCATATAATTTCAATAGATGCAGAAAAAAAACTTTTGACAAAATACAGCATCCATTAATATTAAAATCACTTCAGGCTATATGAATAAATGGAATTTTTTCTTAAAATTATAAGCATCTTCTTTCTTAAACTATTAGCAAGTATTGTTTCTAATGTAAAAAGGTGCATGCATTCCCGATTGCATCAGTGATGAAACAAAGATCCCATTTATTACATTCAATTTTGTACTAGAAATATAGCCTCTAGCAATAAGAAAACAGAACTAGAAGGAATTAGAATAGGCAATGAAGAAAGAAACTCATCACTTTTTGCACTTGAAATGATGGTCTACTTAGATAATCCACCAAAAATGACTTGAAATAACTTTAGCAAAGTTGTAGGATACAAAATAAGCTGAAATAAATCATCACTATTTCTACATGTTGGCAAAAATGCTGAGTAACAAGAGATAGATAAATTCCATTTAAAATGACTTTAGAGAAAATAAATTTCCTGGGTGTCTATAAGAACACAATTTCCAAACACTTTTCACACAAAGAAAGTTGCTCTTTGTTAGGCCAAGTTAACATAATAAAAATGACAATTATGTCTAAATTAATTCACTTTATGGCCATACAAATCAAACTGCCTAAAAATTATTTTATAAGGCATGACAAAATGAATCTGGAAACAGAAAATTCAAGGATATTAAGAGAATTAATGGGAAAAAATTCAAAGGATGGTAGTCTACCAATACCAAACCTAAAACTCTATTATAAAAGGAGCAGTCATCAAAAGTATTTGATACTGCTTGAGAAATAGACTGGTAGAGCAATAGAATAGGTTGGGTATACAAGACACAATAGTCTATGGCTATAGGAAGGTGCTATTTGATTAAACGGGAAAACTCAAGCTTCTTTGCCACTTATGAAGGTATGATTCCCCTCATTTCCGTGTTTTTGTAGTACAATCACCTTTCCACCTCTATTTTTATAACAGTAAAATCAAATTATACAACACTATGTCTATCCATAACAGAAATACAGTTCTCAAGAGTTCTTTTCTTTTTACCTTTTTATGTTTCTCTTGAGTTCTATATTTGGAAGTCAGATTTGCTGTTCAGCTCTGGTCTTTTCATGAGAAATAAATGGAATTCAACTGTTTCATTTAATGTTCATCTTCTTCCCTGAAAGAAAATGCTCAGTTTGGTAGGGTAATTTATTCTTGGCTGCATTCCAAGTTACTTTCCCCTTCAGAATATGATATTCCAAGTCCTTCACTCTTTTAAGGTGGAAGCTGCTAGATCCTAAGTAATCCTTATTGTGGCTCCTTGGCATTTGAATTGTTTCTTTCTGGCTGCTTGTAATATATTTTCCCTTGGTCTGATTGTTCTGAAATTTAGCTACAGTATTCCTTGGAATTTTAATTTTGGAGTCTCAGGAGGTATTTGGTGAATTCTTTCAATGGTTACTTTACCTTTTGATAACTATGACATCTGGGCAATTCTCTTTGATGATTTCCTGAAAAAGTGTCTAGGCTCTTTTTTTTTTAAATCATGGTTTTCCAGAAGCCCAATAATCCTTAGACCTATTTTCCAGATCAATCATTTTCCCAAGGTTTTTTACATTTTTTTTGTTTTTGTTTTACTTGACTGATTCTTGATAGTCCATTCAGTCATTCATTTCCATTTGCTCAGTTCTGAATTTATTTTTAATGAATTATTTTCTTCGTTTACTTTTCCCCCCTACTTTTTGTATTTTTTCAATTGAATTTTTAAATGAGTTGTTTTGTTTATGGGATTTTTTTTCCATTTCACAAATTCTGTTTTTCTGGGAGTTTGTCTATTTTATTAAATCTATTTTTTAATGAATTATAAGCTTTTTCCAAATCCTCTTGCCAAGTTTTCATTTCCCTTCCTATTTTGCTTCCAGCTCTTTTTAAAGATACTTTTTCTTTTCTTTTAGGAGAGGCTTGTGTGATGGCGACCAATTTATGTCAGGCTTCATCTGGAGATGATCTGCTTTTAGTCTTCTCAAGATTTTTAATCTGTTCTTCTCTTTCACCATAAAACTGTCTATAGCGAGAGTTCTCTGCTTTTTAAACTCATTTTTAAAAATAATGTTTGTTTTTAGGGCAGGGGAGGTTTTCCAAGCTTTCTCTACAAGCAGCAACAGCTGCAGCTGCACTGAGACTGTGCTGACTCACTCCCAGTGCTGGGTGGGCATGGCCAGGTCCCATGAGATTCTGGAGTTTTAAGATTTACTATTTACCTTTTTGTGTTTGTGTTGGATGTTTTCTAACTTTTCTGCTGATCTACTAGCTTGCAACCAGGGCAGAGTGGCTAACACTGCTGTAGATCCCTTCCTGTAGATTTTCTACAGCACAGAGTCTGCACCACCCCCATCTGTGCTGTCTGCCCTGGTGTCTGTGTTCCACCTGCTTGCAATTGGCCCACTTACCTCTGTGTGGGATTGAAACTGACCTTTTCTGGTTATCTTTGAAATTATCTTCTGCTGGTAATTTGTTGCACTCCCAATATTTGTGGATTCTGCTATCCAGAAGTAATTCAGAAGCTGGATTTGTGAATTAGTCTGAGGGTTGTGAGAGAAGGTCAGAAAGAAATGTGTGTCCTCTCTGTCATCTTAGCTCCACCCCTGTAAGACTCTAGCTTCTGGAATAAGAACTTACTCTTTGTCCAAATTGCTGAAAAAAAAAACTGGAATATAGTATGCCAAAAACTCAACATCGCACTTCTTGATCCTATGTTGATCAAAATGGGTGCATGAGTTAAGCATAAGGCTTGATAGTTAAAAGCAAATCAGGAGAGCAAGAGATAATTTACCATTAATTCATTTGGAAAAGGGAAATTTCATGACCAAATAAGATGCAAAGAACATTATAAAATGTAAAGTGGATCATTTTTGACATTAAATTAAAAAACTTTTTAATAGAAGCTGTGCAGCCAAGGTTATAAGAGAAGTAGAAAGCTGGGAAATAATTTTTACATCCAGTTTTTCTGTTCAAGGCCTCATTTATAAAATATATAGAGAATTGACTCAAATCATAAGTATGCAAGCTATTCACCTATTGAACAATAGTCAAAATATATGCGCAGACAATTGGTATATGAAGAATTTAAATCCAAATATAGACTTATGGAAAATGTTCTAAATATCTATTGATTGGAGAAATGCAAATTAAAACCATCCTGAGGTACCATCTTATTCCTATCTGATTGGCTAAGATTACAGAAAAATATGATGATAAAGATTAGAAGGGATATGGGTAAATAGGTACACTAATGCATTGATGGTGGAGTTCTGATTTGATATTACCATTCTGGAGAGCAATTTGGAACTATGTCCAAAAGACATTCAAATTGTGCATAATCTTTGATTGAACAGAGCCATTACTGGGTTTGTGTCTCAAAAAAAAATCACAAAAGAATACAAATTACCTAGATGCTTAAGATGTTTATAATAGCTCTTTTTGTGGTAATAAATAATTGGGGGAAAAAAAGAGTAGATATCTATCAATTAACTAATGGCTGAATAACTTTTGCTATATAGAAGTGATTGCATATTATTGTTCTTTAAAAAATGCTGCCCAGGCTTGTTTATTAAAAATCTGGAAAGATTTACATGAACTAATGCTGAGTAAATCAAAGAAAACCAGAAAATCACTGCACACAGCAATAAAATTATTCCATGATTAACTATAATAGACTTGGTTCTTCTCAGGAATTCACAGATCCAAGGTAATCTCAGTATAGTTTAGATAGAAAATGGCATCCACATCTAAAGAAAGAACTATAGAGACTAAATGTGGACTAACATATACTATTTTCACCTTGTTTCTGTCTTCTGTTTTTTTCTCATGATTTTCTCGTTTTTTTCTGTTTTTTTTTCTCCCAACAAAATGCACATAGAAATTTATGTAAAATGAATGCATATAGCATTCTCACTCTTTCAGTTGTTGTTTGCTTGCATTTTGATTACTTTCCTAGTATTTTTTTCCTTTTTGTTCTGATTTTTCTTGTTCAACAAGATAACTGTATAAATATATTGAATTTAACTTATATTTTAACGTATTAACATGTTTTAGAATACATGCTATCTAGGGGAGGGGATGGGTGGAAGGAGGGGATGATTTGGTACAGAAGGCTTTGCAAGGCTCCCTGTTGAAAAATTACTCATGCATATGTTTTATAAATAAAAGAAGTCTTAATTTAAAAAATTAAAAAGAAATATTTTTTTTCCTGTAGGCACTGCTTTGGCAGCAGTTCATAAAAATAATAAAATAAAATGAATGCATGTGCATAATCATAAGAACATAAAATGCTCAATAAACATTAAAGTATCATATTTGTTTTTAAAAAGAAAAATATATGACATAAATTTCCATGGAGAAAAAAAAACAAGTTATAGCCATATAGAAAATGTCCTGTGTCATTAGTAATTAGAGAAATGAAAAACTGGAATATGTCTGATGTCATAGCTTATAACTACTAAATGGGAAAAGATAAAAAAGAAAAAAATTCTGGAGGAGAAAATGTAGAATTACTTATATTAATGTATTGTTGGCTGAATTGTGAGCTAGTATAGAAATTATGCAGAGCAATTTCAGACTTATGCCCCAAAGTATACTTTGTGTATGTATATACTTAAATCATGAATACCTTTCACTTAGTGACACATTAAGCCTATATGTGAAAGAGATGGAAAATGAGAAAAAGGACCCACGAATATAAAAATAAAAATAAGAAACGCTTTTTTTTGGCGGGGGGGGAGGCGCGGGGGAAACAGGAGGTCAAAGATATCAATGTATTCATCAATTGGATGACAGCTGAACAATGATATATAAAGAAAGCATAATCATAATCTGCTTTGATGAAAGTTGCGTTGTACATTGGGAGGGAGGGAAATAAGGAAAACAAGTGGTAGATGAATCAATCTGATGAGGAGATAATTTGCCTAATAATTTGGGTGTCTCTGTTGTCAAATGGTATCTGGTATGGGACTTTCCAAAGGATGTGGTTCAACTCAATTTTCCCCATTGCTATAAATCCTTAGATTGGGATCTTGCAAGTCAGCATGGTTTAATAACATTTAAGTCCACCATACAACCCTGCTTTAAAACAATCACAGTTTTAATTTAATTTGCATCATTGCACCCTATGTAATCATTTGCATAAATAACTACTCTGAATGTTTGATCAATTTCTTTGGCTACTGAGAAGCCATTGATCATTCTTCATTGGCAATATTAGTTTTGATAACAAATTGAACATGCTTAAGATTAAAATCATGGGCTTCAGTTTTCCTTTATTGCAAATTTTTATCACCACAAAAAAAATAGATACATTTATGGGCAGGGACAATGTGGGGATGAGTTTGGTTTGAGTATTCATGTTTAATACCCTGGTTTTGTTTCTGCTTTTGTTTTTCTTTCAAAAGGGGAAAGTCCTGGGAGGGAAAGAAAATTAATGCTTGTTAACAGAAAAACAAAATAAAATGAAGATTAAAAAAACAAAACAAAACATTTTGCTGTTGTATAAATTGCTTTCCTGGTTCTATTCACTTTATCTTGTACCAATTGATAAGTCTTCAGATTTTTTGTTCCTTTCTAGACTTGCTATTATCACTTCTTTCTTTGTATTAATTTTCCCCAGATTTTATTTCTAAGACATTCTTCTCCTTGAAAATTAACTTTAAAGTGGCCAAAACAGAGAAGAATACAACTTTTTCTTGAAGCCCATTCATCCTTTTGCTCTCAGTGGATAAAGCACTGGACAATAGCTTTACAAAATCAAAGCAAGAGAGTCATTCTGTTAAACATCTCCAGACTACAAACCATTCTCTGTCTGGAGAGATGGCAATAGGAACAAGAATTCAAATCCATGAGAAATATTAATAGTGGTACTGAGTATAAAACTAGTTTCCCTAAACTTGTTACTATTCTGCCTAAGAGAAAATGAACTTTGCTAATTTCTCCTGGCTCCACAGAAGCCCAATCAGTCAATGATACTCTCTATTCACTCAGCATAAGGTCTAGCACAGCAGGCAGTAAAGGTGTTGGTTGAAAAATCTGTTGGGATTTCCCATTTCTTATGAGATCATAATATCTTTTTGCTTTTTACCTGGAGAGTCTCTGATTTTGATTTGGGTAGGGCCACTTCCTTCATAGTTTCCATCTCTCCTCCTCTCCCCATGAAAACTATTTCCCTCAGCAATAGCTCACAACTGCTACTGTAATTACAACCATTTTGGTATAAACATTTGTTTCTATTTTGTTGCAGATAATTGTGCACTCAGTATAGTCTGTGAAACTGAGATGCAACCAAGTATGGATCGATTCTCTAATGCATAGTTGCTCCATCAGCCAGCACCACATCATCCATATGTGGAAACATTGTTCCAGCAAATAGAGAAGCTTTGAATGCTGTGGATAAATTCTCTTATCTTGCCATTGATTATGGAATTGGAACATTCTTTGCCAGAGCTAGCTCACTGTTTGAGAGGCTCTGAGGGAAAGTTTGGCAGATAAGACATATTAGACTGACAATCAAACCAAAGGGCTACAGAGCTGTTGTGCTTGCCTTGTTGCTGTATGTCTGTGAAAGTTGAACAGTATATCAGCACCATGCCAAAAAATGGAATTACTTCCATTAGAATAGTCTTAAGAAGAATTTGAGGCTCCTATCAAATAGCATAAAATATTAGACACTGAGGGCCTTTCTTGAACTAACCTGCCAATCATCCAAACTACTAGAGAGAGTACAACTCTTTTGAGCTGACCACATTGTTTTGAATGCCTTATGGACACTTGCCAAAATATTTTTTTTATTGGGGAACAGGATAAGCACTCACAAGGTGGCCAGAAAAAGCAATACAGAGATACTCTCAAGACCTTTAGAATTAATTGCACGTCATGGGAGACACTGGCATAGTACCACTTAGCATGGTGTACTCACATCAGAAAAATGTGCTCTATGAGCAAAACAGGATTGAATTAGCCCCAAAGAAGCCACCTCAAATGTTCATGAGGATTATTTGTGTCTGGCCTGTGGCACAGGATTCCAAGGTTGTATTGGTCTCATCAGCCACAGTTGGATATGCTAAGCTGATGTGAAGACAGTAATGTCATTTTAGTCTTCTTTGAAAATAAAGGATGATATCCATTACTTCTGGCACCTTACAATATTCTTAAGGTTAGTGCTAGAGGAAATACCCAAAAAAGTCAAAGGAAATCTAGAGGACCTACCAGAAATCTAGCTAATGAAGTCTGCACTCGACGGTATATAGAAAGCCTCCCACAACTTCACAAGAATCCTCTAAGGAACATCTTCTCTAATAATTATCATCATCATCATCATCATCATCATCATCATCATCATGACTAACATAGTGCTACATGCCAGATTCTGTGCTAAGCACTTTGTGAATATTAGCTCATTTGATCCTCACAGCAATGCTGGGAGGTAGTTGCTATTATTCTCCACATTTTACAGTTGAGGAAACTGAGGCAAACTGAAGGTAAGCGTCTTGCCTGTTGTCATATACATAGTAAACAATTATGTTCTTTTTGAAAATAAAGGATAATATCCATTACTTCTGGCACCTTACAATATTCTTAAGGTTAGTGCTAGAGGAAATACCCAAAAAAGTCAAAGGAAATCGAGAGGACCTACCAGAAATCTAGCTAATGAAGTCTGCACTCGACGGTATATAGAAATCCTCCCACAACTTCACAAGAATCCTCTAAGGAACATCTTCTCTAATAATTATCATCATCATCATCATCATCATCATCATCATCATGACTAACATAGTGCTACATGCCAGGTTCTTGCTAAGCACTTTGTGAATATTAGCTCATTTGATCCTCACAGCAATGCTGGGAGGTAGTTGCTATTATTCTCCACATTTTACAGTTGAGGAAACTGAGGCAAACTGAAGGTAAGCGTCTTGTCTGTTGTCATATACATAGTAAACAATTATGATCTTTTATAAAATAAAGGATAATATCCATTACTTCTGGCACCTTACAATATCCTTAAGGTTAGTGCTAGAGGAAATACCCAAAAAAGTCAAAGGAAATCGAGAGGACCTACCAGAAATCTAGCTAATGAAGTCTGCACTCGACGGTATATAGAAAGCCTCCCACAACTTCACAAGAATCCTCTAAGGAACATCTTCTCTAATAATTATCATCATCATCATCATCATCATCATGACTAACATAGTGCTACATGCCAGGTTCTGTGCTAAGCACTTTGTGAATATTAGCTCATTTGATCCTTACAGCAATGCTGGGAGGTAGTTGCTATTATTCTCCACATTTTACAGTTGAGGAAACTGAGGCAAACTGAAGGTAAGCGTCTTGTCTATTGTCATATACATAGTAAACAATTATGATCTTTCTCACTCCCTGTCTTGGACTCAATCCACTGAGCCCTACAAATGCAAAGGTTCCAAAATTGTGCTAACATCCCCACATCAATTGAAATGGTTAGCTACATGCCCCTTGGCAAAAGCCACAAAGAATCTGAACCTTCACTAATTTTTTTTCCCTTTCACCTGCCTTCACCCTTTTCCCAAGATTCAATTTTGGGAAAAGTCTGACATTGAAATAGCAGGAAAAAGCAATAAAATTGGAAGCTTTAGAACATGCATTGGCTTCCCCCTCTCCCTTCTCCTCACTGTTACCCTGCTTCAAAGGGAAAATAGCTAGTGTTTACACAAGTGTTACTTTGGAGAATCTAAATTTTCCTCTATGGAAAGAAATTAAAACTGCTATTCCATGCCTTAGATAATAGGATAATTTATTTTCTTCCCCCCTAGAAAACAAGGATGAGCATAAGGGAACTCGAGTGTGCATTAAAAGAACAATTTAAATAGGACTTGTAAATTCAATTGTAAGCCAAGTTGTAAATTATAACTATCTTTCAGGAGGCTTAAAGTAAGTCTTCACACATAACTCAGTTCAACAATTGTTCAAATTAATGAGTTCACATTTTTCATTAACAAGGTTCAAGCAAACGCTGTGTGTGTATGTGTGTGTGTGTGTATTTCCAATGCAGATCTTTTTTTCCAGTGTCTCCTTTTTCTTAAATGCTAATTCTTCTTTTTCTTCCAGCCTGCTGCTACCACCACAACTGTCCACTCCAGTAAACACTAGAGCCAAAGATCTAGTGGCCTTCCAGAGTCTCATGACCTTCTGAAATTTACAAGATCACCTGGGCTCATCCATTTTGAGGTTTGGACTCAGTCCCACCTAATGACTTTGGAAAAGATAAATCTTTCACAATTCCCTTACTCTACTTTCCCATGAATCTTTTGAGGAGTCCTTATGATTGGACAACACAAAGGAAAAAGAACATTTAAGGAGGGGGACAGAGGATTCTTCAGCCAGTACTATTGGTATACAGATAACTCTTAAATAGTACAAATAATGACTTCTCTGAAGTTGGTCCGCATTTTTACACTATTTGAAGTTATATGTAGGTCAAATATGGCCATTGGTTCTAGCCATATTCAACCATGTAGTCTAGCAAATCCAATTGATGCATGTGAACAATTCATAAGCTTCAGTATTTGAAAAAATTGGAATCAAACTAAGCTCTGCCTCCAGAAACAATGGGAAGACTTAACAAAAATAGATTCAATCAGATGGAGACATAATCTATATTTTCTCAAAAACAACTGGAGAAAAGGGCATATAATACAAATGTGTCCCATAAGTAGGAAAACCAGGGAGAAACTTCAAAAGAATGGCTTTAATAAATCTGCCATCTATACAACAGAGTTCAAATCTAGTCCTTTTCATTTATTAGCTGTGTTCCCTAGCCAGGAATGATAATACTTAAAGTATTTTAAGTACAACTGTTTGTTGTAAATTTGCAGCAAAAACAGAGATAAAAGTATATAAACCACAAAGATATTAGGTATTTGGGAGCTATTCATATCACCAATAATTGTAAGAGGAATGATTTGTCCATTTTTTATCTAGTCTATTTTCATCTGTATTCATTAAAAGTTCATGAAAATGTGTTTGAACTGCCACAGATTTCATACTGGGTTTCAGCCAAATACCTATAGGTCATTAAATTTTAATGATTTGTCTCTGTATTTGAGTATTGACAAACTAGATTTACTTGTTTATTCTTCATATATACATTGGCCTTCTCTCCAAGAAGTACATGCTTTTTCAAATAATTGTATCAATGATGACCAATTTGCTGTCCACAATATATACACAGTATAATACATATATGATGATGGAGTTATTACTTGCTCAGTGGGGCTTTGAATTAGCCAAACCATTGTCCAAATCTCTTCAAAATATATTGCGGTGCTAAATGTTAGAGAATGTTATAGAAGTTCTACAGGATATCATCAGGTAAGGAACAAACAATGGAGAGAATGTATCTCTTGATTAGATCTTGCGATGTCACAAGTATAACCAACATGTTGACCACCAGATTTACAAACTGGATCACAGACAATCCCTACTGAAACCAAAAGACCTACAAGGTGAACTGACATTTGGATTTGTTGGAAAAGCAAGGGAAAATTATTAGAGTATTAGGGGAAGGGGAAGGGGAACTAGGAGAAGGAAAAGAAGAAAAGAAAAAAAAAGGAAAATGAAAAAGGGGTAAGGGAAAGAAATAGGGGACAAGAGAATACTGATGAGGAGGGAGGAAGGGAGGGGGAAACAAAGAAGACCAAGGAGAACCAAAATTGGCAACAGGAACAGTTGGGGGAGCGTGTTGGGAGTGAGGGTCATCGGAGTGGGTATACATTGTTTCTGTATTCTTAGGTTCAGTGAATTTGGAGCTGAAAGAAATGTGAGTTGGTGATGCAAAGAATACATTTCACATCATGAATGGAATAGAGAAAGGTAGCAGGGAAAAAAAGCAGGATCGGGAAAGTTGCAGAAATGTCCTTACAGATTGGACGTTGAACCCAAGTCAGTAGAAAGTAGCAACAAAATACTGATACCTTCTACTCCACAATAATGTGACTTAAAAACAAAGCAGACTTTGATGATCTCTCCTAGTGGAAGCGTGCAACACTGGGATATAAAGTAATACAGAGAATCAAAGTATCCCCGTAGAATATTTGAAAATAGCCATGTTTTCTTACTCTTTTCTATCATATCCGTATCTCTTGTCTCTGAATTCATCAGTGAACCTCCTAGAAAGTAACACCTTTAAAAACCCAATCTGGATCTCATCTAGCATTAGGATTTCATTTTAAAATATAAACCGAAACTCCAAGAGGAAGTGCTTTGCCCATGATTACGAAAGTAAGCAACAGAGCAGCTCCCGAGATTCGACCGCGAGACCTAAAGCTCATCCACCCTCGCGATCTCGATCTCGACTCTCCAAGGTGAGAGCTAACGGATCCGCACTCACGCACTCACCAGTGCTGTGTTTTGATCCTGTATCGCATCCGCGTGAGCTGCGGACCTGATAAAAGCACGCGCAGTTCAGTTCCCCTCCTGCCATTGCCAGAGTTGCAGTCGGCTCTAGGGCTGAATTGTTTCTTGCTGTTGCGGGCTCACAGGTTTCTAAACCTCTGGCTTGGGTTATTGACATTTCCCCTTTTAGTTCTTTAATCCCCCCTTTATTTTTACCTTTTAATTCCCCCTTTATTTTTCCCCTTTAATTCCCACTTTATTTTTCCCTTTAATTTCTTATTTTTCCCTTTAATTCGCCCTTTATTTTTCCCTTTAACTCACCCTTTATTTTTCCCTTTAATTCCTCCTTTATTTTTCCCTTTAATTCTCTCTTTATTTTTCCCTTTAATTCCTCCTTTATTTTTCCCTTTAATTCTCCCTTTATTTTTCCCTTTATTTTTTCCCTTTAATTCTCCCTTTATTTTTCCCTTTAATTCCCCCTTTATTTTTTCTCTTTAATTTCTGCTTTATCTTTCCCTTTAACTCACCCTTCAATTTCTCCTTTAATTCCTCCTCGTATCAGGCTGAGGGGCCGGGAGGGAGAACTCCCTCCCGGCCCTGAAGCCTGCTTCCAAAATGAAGCTTTTTCATTTCGGCAAGAAAAAGCAGTTTCCACCTGGTCCCTCCATCAAGCTGCCGATGTTCTTTGGGTTCCAAAAATCCCTCTACATCCCAGGATACATGATCCAGAGCAAGGACCTCCGGAAGATTCACAAAGCTGCCTTGGCAGGCAAAGTGGCAAAAGTGCAGTATCGGCTGCTGTTAGGAAAAAACAGTGTAAACGATCAGGATAAAAAGAAGCGGTAAGAGCAAAGCTTGGGAGAGGGGGAGAGAAGCGAAAGCCCCCACCGACGGAACCTCAGACATCCTACCCCCATCCCTCCCCCTGAATGTTTGTCCCCTGCCCCAATTAACCTCCTCAAAATCAAAACACCTGAGTACCTGAGACAGGGTTAAAGTCAGGCTTTGACTCCTAGAGATTGGATAACGAGTCACAAAAACTGGTGATGCCTCCTCCCTCCTGCCTGTCCATTTTCAGTGAACTGGAAACTCCTTCCTTTGGCTTTTAACCCGGGTACAACTGGCATATTCTTAAATCAGTACAACGTGAGAGCTAATACTCTGCTGAAATATTGACATGCTTTAAAAGGACTGTGTCACAGTATCCATGAGGATATTTGAGGGATTTTCTTGGTAAAGTTACTGGAATGTTTTACCATTTCCTTCTAAAGCTCATTTTGACAGATAAGGAAATTGCGGCAACCAGAGTTCAGTAACCTGCTTAGGATCACACAACTGTAAGTATCTGACATCAAATTTGAACTCGGGTAGATGTCTTCCTGATTCCAAACCCAGAACACATTACTGTGTCACTTAGCTGCCCCAATTTGGACAAGATATGTGAAGAGTAAAAATTTAAAGGCAGAAAACTGCTTTTAAGATCTACTCTATATATCAGGCACAGGGTTAATAGCAACAGATACAAAGGATTGGGGAACAGGGATTGTTCCTACATTGTAGGAGCTCAGTCAGGTAAGGGATTTAATGAGCAAGGCAGCCTGAGAAACAGAGGAACCAGGAGAGACTAGTGTTACAACACCTAGAGAGAAGGGAATAGCAAGAGAAAGGATGTAGTTTTAAAGGAGGGTCAAAAAGAAGGAGAATGGAGAAAAGACAATTAGATTTGGCAACTAAGAGATCCATTAGAAGAAAGAACATGAGTATCAACAGAAAATGACAGGAGAGGAATTGGAGATACCTCTTGTAGAGATTCCTCTCGTGGTGTTTAGCTACAAAAGATAGAGGCGTGGTATGATAGTGGGGATGGATTGATCAAGTAAAGTTTCTTTGGTGATTGGGGGAGAAGACATGGGTAAGTTTGGAGGCAAGCAGGGAAATAGCCAGAATGTAGTGAAAGATTGAAGATAAGTGAGTAGACGCATGATAGGTAAGATAGAATGCTATCTCTTGTATTTGTAGAAACATTTTCATTGGCAAGGAAAAGGGCTGCTACTTCATGTGAGGTGAAGGGAAAATATTGGTAGGAGGTATTTATAGATGAAATAGATGAGAAGGGTAAAAGAGATTTCAGGGAATGGCCTCAAATTTTGCTCAGTAAATATGAGCCAAGATTTTTAGCTCAAAAAGTGCAGAAGAGTGTACCATGGGAGGTTTGAGAAGAATTGAAAAAATTTCAAAAGACCTGCCATGGTATGTGGCATAATGAATTGTTTAGGGAAGTATAATATCAAAGGATTGCCTTGGATCAGTGAGAGCTCAATTGAGGTCACGTAACATAAATTTATAGTGGCCCTAGTAAGCACAGTTGCATGATTTTCTCCAGCCTTATTTGAAAACATATACACAGGAAGCCTGAGGCTTAGAAGGACAGTGTTGGCAATATGATACATGAGCAATAGATTTAAAGGAAGGCAATGGAGAGTTGAACAGCCATAAGGGAAGTCAGTGGAGGGTTGAACAGCCATATTGCATAGTTCTCCAAAGAGTCAAGATGAAGAAAGGAGAAGAATGTAGCTAGTTCGGTAGTGATGGCCTTGGATTAGAAATCATGGTCTGGATGAAAAACAGAATTTAATTTTGCAAAGCAAAGGAATAGACAGAATGACAACAGATTGTGATCAGATGAGAGAAACGGGATTTGAAAGCATGGCAGTGCTGAATTTGTAGATGGTCGGCTGGGATAGGTGAAGTAGATCATAGGAAATGAAGTTGAGTGAAGTGAGTATGTCTAAGGAGTATGTCTAACCTGTATGTTGTTGAAGATAACACATGGGTGCAAATCACTATGTATAAACTAGATACATACAAGCAGAAATGGGAGTATTCTCACAGAGGGACAGCATTAATTTTAAAGGAGATAACTAAAGCCTCCTGATAGAAGGCAAGACTTTTGCTGAAATCAGGAGGTGGAAGTGTGGAGCATTCCAGTCATGGGGACAGCAAGTAAAGTTACTTAGTGTCAGAAGATGGAGTGCTATGAGTGGGGAAAGGACAGTGGACAAAAATTTATTAAATGTTTACTACGTAACTTACACTTTGCTAAGATTTTGGAATACACACAATTGTCAAAGACAAACCCTGCTGTCAGAGCACTCACGTTTCAATAAAGCAGATAACATGAAAACATAAAAGTACAAACATGATTCTCCATACAGGATAAACTAGGAATGATCAATGACATCAGTTTTAAGGGGGGTTGGGAAAAGCTTCTTTTAGAAGTTAGTATTTTAGCCAGGCTAGGGCAAGAGATGAAGGCAAGAGAAGAGAATTTCATGGTAAAAATGACTGGAGTCAGGAAGTGGGTGTGTTTTGTGCTACAGTGGACAGTATCTGCTCACTCCATGCTTACTCTCTCAACCAAACTACCGGTTACAATGGGCCAATTGGCTGCATGCTGTATAGAGCAGAAGAGACTCTAGTTGTCATAGAAAATAGAACTCAACCTAGAACTTGCTCAAAGTTTTTATATCTATGACATATATTCAAAGGCTTGTCATGTCTTCACTTTATTTTTCTTTAAATAATTTCCACAAGTATTCCCCCTACAACCCAACAATCCTAATTTCTTGAAAATATGGGGTATTGTATTTAATATAAACACATATAATATATATTTGTTAAAATACAAAAATAAACATAAATGCAAATGATTGGAAGTAACTCTTGCTTTAAAATATTTTTTTTTCTAAAACTAAAGAAAAATGAAAATCCTATACCTAAGCAGTATGTCAGTTCAAAGAAAATGTTAGTCCCTTTTTCAAGGTTGAGATACTTTTAAATATGATCAGAGAACTCTTGGTTATTGAGTCTAAACAGAATGTCACTATTTAATTTTCCACCACCAGTTTTAAGTTAGAGTATACTTGATGTAGAGACATACTCAAAAAGGTGAATATGGAATTTGTAAGTGAATATGGAACTTGTGAATTCATTGAAAATGGTCTCAGATTCTTCCCGTCTCCCCTCTACTTTTATGGATATATTCTCCCCTAAAATGCACAGAAACCAAGTTGCCCTCCCATCCTGCTTTCACTCAGCATGATGGTTTACTTTCTTTTTCACCCTCTTTTCCTGTATTTTGAGAATTTTATGCCGCTTTGCTTCCTTCCTTTCACTACTCATAACTCAGTTTCCTGCTTAAGTAATTTCACAAATATAGACAAACACCTTTTAAAAAATTCCTTTTTCCTTTTTGCCAGTTCCTTCCCAGAAATATCATTCTTTTATCTTGTCTTCTTTCCTGAATAAAAAAAGCCTATGTTTATATCATAGCTGATAAACAAGGAGTATGCCTGGATTAAGAAAGAATTAGTAGCGTGAACTGAATGAACAAATTTCAGTTTCTATAAAGTTCCCTTCATAATCTCAATAATCAAAGGCTTCATTTCATCTCCTCTTTTTCTAATTGAATTTTTAAAAACATTAGCAGTTAACTTTTGTAAGAGACATAAAAGTCTTATGGGTTGTTTTTCTGTTTTGTTTACTAATTTAATCACTAATTTGTATTCCCCCTAATGACCCAGAAAGACCTGAATTATATTGAACCTTATGTACTTTCTTGTTGTTGGACCCTGAGCAAATTTATTTCTCAGTTTCTTCAATTTCCTCAAGTATGAGGATGATAATACCTACTTCCCAAAGCTCAAGTGAGGTAATATTGGTAAAATGCGGAGCACAGTCTCTGAGTCATAGTAGACACATAAGAGATGCTAGCTTTCCTCTTTATTAAGGTACATCCAAGAAGGGGGAGGAAAAATTCTCTTCCCCTCTAACTCAGACACTGGAAGAAGGCCAGAAGGAAAAGGCAAAAGGAGAGTTCTGAAAAAACAAGAAAAAAATAAAATATACCAATATGAATATTTATATGAATATTCATTACATCAGTAATACATGAATTTATTGTTATGAATATTTCCTCCACCAATACATAACAAAACCTCTTTACAACTTGGTGTAGATAATTAGCTAGGAGCAGGTGGTTTTCAATGGATAGAATGCTGGGCTTGGGGTCAGACTCATCTTTGTGGAGTTCAAATCTGGTGTCAGATACTAGCTGTGTGGCTCTGGGCAAATCTCTCAGTCTTGTTTGTCTCAGTTTCATCATCTGTCAAATGAGTTGGAGAATGAAATGGCAAACTACTCCAGTATCTTTACCAAGAAAACTCAACATGAGGAGACAAAAGTGGAACAGGATTAAAATGACTAGACAGAGACTGACATGTATTTAACAAATATACCATCAATGAAAACATTCATCCTCCTTTGAGCAACCTGGTAATATCTTTATGACCTTAGTTCGATTGGGCCATGGACAGCAGACATACCAGACCCTTACTTCAAATCCTATCCTCCATGGCCGAACTGCTAAAATGTTTACCCTGCTGGAATAGCCTATGGCCACCTAGAGCTGCATTTCAGTGCGTGTTTGTAGACAGTGCACACACATGCACATGTGCTTGTACAAAGATACAATATGTAAATGTATAAGGGATTTTTATGAAGCAGCTGCTTCATCAAATATTTTGTAATTGTGGACAAATATCTTTGTGATAAAAGTTATTAGACTTAACCACCAGGCACAGTGAAGCTCACTTATAATCCCAGTTACAGGGAGGCCAAGGCTGGCAGATCTCTGGAATTCATGAGTTCTGGGTTGCAGTGGGCCATGCCTATAGGATCTCTGCTCTATTTGGTATTAGAATGGTTAATTGCAAAGTACAATGGGCCAGCAAGTTACCTCAGGAGAGGTGAAGCAACCCAGATCAGAACCTGAGCAAAGTTCCCTTGATAATCTGTAGTGAAATCTACATCGATCTGCTAGATATATTTCTCCTGCTCTAGCAATTTTGTGTATCACATCCAGCAATGAGAGTTAACCCACATTTTGTATTTATTTATGTGAGATAAGTGGCCATTTATTTTGGAAATGATTTACAGTTTAGGCATAAAAATAATAATGCATGGTATATTAAAAATTATCCTAACAATATTGCAATATTGATTGCTGCAGTATAATATCAAAGAATCACATTGCTCTTTCATTTCTGTAGAACATGTCTTCATCTGGCCTGTGTTACTGGACATTTAGATGTTGTGTCCCTATTAGTAGAAAGAAAATGTAAACTGGATTTGTTGGATCAAGATCGTCGAACACCCTTAATGAAGGTATGCATTAGTTAACCATGCTGTTCAATGAAATGAATTTGGATTTCTGTTTTTGATTAAGAAAATGAACTATTAGTACATAGCTCATTTAAATATCACCAATGTTGCTTGAATATACTAAATTTTATCTTACAGTATTATTTCTTTGTATACTATTGACAGGCAATCCAATGTCAGCAGGAGGAGTGTGCAACTATCTTGCTTGAACATGGTGCAGACCCTAATATTGGAGACAACAACAACAATGCTCTTCATTATGTTGCGTATTTTCAGAACATAGACATCGCAGCAAAACTGCTTCGCTATAAAGCTGATATTGAAGCAAAAAACAAGGTGGAAACTAACAATCTTGTAAAATAAAGTAGATTATCATCTAAAAAATCATAGTATCCAATGTACACATTTTATAATTCATTTATTTATGGAAGTATTTCTTTAATGAAAATAATTTAAAATCATTCTGTCATAATTCTGAAGTTCATTAGTCTTCAGAATTTCTAATGTAGGATGGAGGGGTGAGGAAGTCAGGGAGCACATATTACACTGGAGAGATTTCATTCACAGTGGAACTCCTAAGAAGGAAATTCCCTCTACTGATTTAGACCATGGATTGCTTTATGATTTAATCTTTAGAATATGGATTTTTCAACTGGGATCCATTAACTTTGAAAATGCTACAATAAGTTTATAGTTATTTCAATGTAATTGGTTTTGTTGTTTTGTATCTATTTTGGACATTTAAAAACATGATTCTGAAAAGTGGTTCATGACAAAGAAAAAGTTAAGAAACCCAGTGTTAGGGAGAGTCCTGGAGGTACTACATGGTCTCCCACTCAGTACATGTGTCAGCTGCAGGCCCTAAATCTAGGTCTTACTAACTTTGATGCCAGCTAGCTGTTCCATCAAATCTGTCTCTCCAGAATCTTCTTCGCATGGTCTATTAGGTCTGCTTCTCAGAATGCATTAGTTCTAGCAGATATTACCTGTATTGTTTTCTACATATAGACCTTTACAATGTGACTTTGTCATGAGGAAATGCCATAAGGCTTTTAGGAAAAACCTTTTGAAGTTTGTTCCTACTAGATATAGCTACACAGACAGAGTTTTTACAGGAAAAATTCTTAAGTACATGCTTTCTTTATCCTAATGACTACGCATTTTCTTTTTTAGAACTGCTGAATGATTCCTGATTTGCTAAGACCTAATTCTTAGTCATTGTCACTTGAAAGAGAAAAAAAAAACAATAAATATATTAGGAGGGTTGATAAGAAAGGGAAAATGCTAGGTGAATGACTTTGTTTCAGGTTTAGCCCTCTCAAAACAAGACTGGTTTTTAATTTTTTAAATTTCTTGTTGTTGAGTCTGTTGTACACCTCAGGAGAATGGGTAAAAACAAGTAGTTTTCAACGTTAATCTCAGCCAGCATATAACTTTACCTTAGTAGAGTTCCGATGAAATAAGTTTGGCTCCATTTGGACAATAATTGCTTATGAAATGAAAAAAGAGAGAAGATACTCATGAAATAATATGAAAGATTCCCTTAGAAAATTTGAATTTCTGTTTTGTGATTTGATATCTACTTTTACTCTATCATTTTACATATAAGGAAACTTACAGCCCAGACAGATGAAATAATTTGCTTTATGGTCACATAGGGATTAACTAACAGAAGCAAGATTAATGCTCTAGTCTTCTCACTCGAGTGTTCCATTGTACCATATTTTCTGAACATGTCATTAGCAAATTCACAAAATATTTGCAAAATGTCATAAATTGAACTGAAATAAATATAGAATGCTTACTTAATATAACGATATCTTTATTCTAACTTTGCAGGAAGGCCTTACACCACTTTTTTTTGCAGTTAGAGCAAATAAGTGTGATATGGCAGATTTTCTGTTAAAGAATGGAGCAAATGTGAATGCCTTGGATATCTTTCAGAGGTATGATAATTAAAGCTTAAAAAACATGAAACCCCAATGTTTTTTGAGGAATAAAAACAACTTAAATAATGGAACACTTAGTGAACAACAATAATTGAAATTGAATATCATTGCAAAGCATTGAAAAATGTCAACATCAGTTATGAAAAGAAAATATCCTTATATTTATGAATGCAAGAAGGAAAAACAAGTTTATTTGGGCATACTAACCATTGTTTACTATTTGCAGTTTTCTTTATTGATTTTAAATCAGCTACGATTATTCCATAGAACTTTTGAACTCTCATAATTCAGCTGATTCTCTTTATGAAATAATCTTAAAATCATTTGCATGGGGATTATAGCATGGAGCATCATCTATGAAAAGGGAAAAAAATCCCTATTTATGACTCTGCAAGAGAAAAAACAGTTCATGTGGGCATACTAACTATCATTTATTGGTGATTATTATTTGCAGTTTTCTTTATTCAGTTTAAATTAGTTAAGATTATTCCATAGAAGTTTTGAACTCTCATAATTCAGTTGATTCTCTTTATGAAGTAAGTTTAATGTCACCCATGAGGATTATACCTTGTATTTTCCTGCTGCTTCTTGTTTCAATTTTCTCTTAAGAATATGCACATTGTTAAATGCAAATAAATAAATAGAATGATATGATGACATATTTTGATGGACCCTTTATCTTATACATTGTGAATACTCATGCCACGGATTCAAATTTTAATCCTTCCATCCAATCTCATCCTACAGGACTTTTGTCATTAAGAACCTAGGAAACTCCCTGAATTCTTCCCTTTGTTCTTTTAATATTTGAGGACCAGTGCAAGCTTTTGTTTTCAATTCAAGATTAGGCCACCTCTTTTTCTATTCATGTATGTTTGTGACATCACTTACTACATCAGACTCATCAAAATCACCTACTTGTACTCTCCATACATATGTCCATGGATTTTGGGGATTATTTAAATTTTGATTCTTCTGAAATCATGTGTTTCTGTTAAGTATTTTGTAAAATTTACTGTGGCCAAATATCATTCCTGAAAGAATACTGATGTTTATAAAATGAGCTTTTGTGGCAGTGTGAGCATTAGAGAAATGCTGTATGGTTTCTCAAATGAGATCCTACTGGATTTTGTTTTCTCAATAATTTTGAAACCAGTTCATTGTTGTTTTTCAATGCCCATGCAGACTTTTTGCGTGTATATGTCTATATGTATAAACACATGTACAAAGATATAGGTAAACCAACTAAATTAAATGGGGCTGCCCATTAAACTACATGGAATCTGGAAAATTCTTACTTTTCATGTAGTTTTTTAATATGGATTCTATGTCACCATATATGTGGGTCTTTTCCACATCAAAAAGCTTGCTGCAATTAGGAAAATGTCATCCCCAAATAGGAGCATTTGGAAATATTTCTGTCATATACAATCTATTCTTTTTGGACTTTGTGCAAAGCATCCTACATAGCATTGGCAAAAGCCAAAATATCCCTTTAGTGGAATGTGTTATCAAATCTTGTGTTCTTTTAACATTGCATGAAAGAAAATTTTTGGATATCACCAAAAAAATCCAAAACAAAACCCAATGACAGACCAATCCCAATCACAAAACTGATGTTATCCTAATAGATAAAAATGATTGGTTACTATTGTTGGAATGATTTCAGAATTAGTTGATTATGGTCATTCAGATCATAGACTGGCCGGAATTAAAAGTACAAATACAAATGAGAATAAAGCATAAAGAAGGAATAGAGAAATGTAATCTGCTGTAATTAAAAATGCTATCAACTCTTCCCAATGAGAAAATCAAGCAAATACTAAACCATTGTTCCAATAAAAAAGGCAAAATAGCCCAGAAATTGCATCAGTTGGGAAATGACATCTCTCCCAACAAGAGAGCCATTATATTAACTCGAGCTTAGAATACAACACAATTTGTTAAAAATAATGAGGAGGAATATAGATGAAGATTAGTGTTGCTTCACAAAGAAATGAAAAACCATTAAAGAGAGAATTTGTTTCACTTTTCTCTAATTGCTGGGCATTCCTTCAATGTTCAATATTTGGTGAACACAAAAAGGACTACTATAAATATTTTTGTTATGGAGGTCCTTTTCCCTTTTTTATAATCTCATGAGAATACAGACCTAATATATCTGTTCTTCGAGGTTTACTTGCCTGTTGCAGATAGTTCAAATCGCTCTCCAGCATAGTTGGATCAGTTCACAACTCTACCAACAATGCACTAGTGTCCCAATTTTCTTACATATTCTTCAACTTATAACTTTTTCCTTTCTTATAGTATTAGTTAATATAATGGTTGTGAGATACTTCAGACTTGTTTGACTTCTTTCTAAACTTTTAGAGAAATTGGGTTTCTTCATCTGAAAAATTCTTGCTCATTTATTAACTGGGGAGTGGTTTGTATTCTTATAAATTTGACATAGTCCTTTATATATTTGGGAAATGAGGCCTATATCATAAATACTTGTTACATAAGTTATTTCCCAGCTTTCATTCTAATTTTGGTTGTATAAAAATTTTTGTTTTTATAAAAGCTTTTGCTTATGATATCATGCTTCTTGTTTAAGTCATGCTTTGACCTTATCTTAGTATACAATGTGAAATGTTGGTCTATACCTAGTTTGGGTCCTATTGTTTTCTAGTTTTTGCAGCAATTTTTGTCAAATAGTGAGTAATTCTTAACCCAAGGGGTAGGGTCTTTGGGTTTATCAAACACTAGGTTGCTATGATCATTGACTATTCTCTGTTCCACTTTTCCGCTACTCTTTTATGGACAGTACCAGAAAATTTTGATGATTACTGCTTGATAATGTAGTTTGAGATCTGGTATTGCTAGACTATCTTCTTTTATATTTTCTTTTCATTAATGCCCTTGATATTCTTGATGTTTTCTTCAAGGAAATGAATTTTGTTTTTGTTTTATGATTTTCTAGCTCTATCTAATGATTTTTGATAGTTTGTTCCATGACACTGAGTAAATAAATTAATGTAGGTAAAATGATCATTTTTTATATTATTGTTTATATCTTATTTTTGTCAAAAGAATTTTATAATTGTATTCAGACAGTTCCTGGGTTTGTTTTGGCAGTAGACTCCCAAGAAATTTATTTTGTTTATATCTATTTTGCATGGAGTTTTTCTTCCTGCCTCTTGATTATGGGCCCTGTTGGTCATATAAAGAAATGGAAATGATTTATGTGTGTTGGACTACAACTTTACTAAAGTTGTTAATTATTATAGTTCAATATTTAGTTGATTTAGGATACTTTCAGTATACCATTATATATCATCTGAAAGAGTGATCATTTTGTTTCTCATTGCCTATTTTAATTTATTCTATTTCTTTTTCTACTTTTGTTACTATAGCTAACATTTTTAGTATTATGTCAAAAAATAATCATGACAATTGACATCCTTGCTTCACTCCTGATTTTACTGGGAAGTCTTCTAGATTATCTCCATTACATATAATGCTTGCTGATATTGTTAGGTAAATACTGCTTATCATTTTAAGGAATATAAAATGTTGCTTTTCTTTTTACTCTCTAGTGCTTGTTATAGGAATAGGTGCTGTATTTTATCAAAAGCTTTTTAAAGCATCTTTTGAGATAATCATATGGTTTCTATTGCTTTTGTTATTGATATAGATAACTCTATTGACAGTTTACCTGATATTAATCCAGTCTTGCATTTCTGGTCTAAAGTCGATCTGGCCATAGTTTATAATCCTTGTGATACATTGCTGCAAAATCATTGCTGTTGAGTAAGAATTTTTTTCCATTGATATTCCTTTGGGAAATTAGTCTATAATTTCCTTTCTCTGTCTAGGTCTTTCTGATTTAGGTATGGTGTCAAATTGGTGCCAGAAAAGGAATAGTAGAACTCTTTCTTTGCCTATTTTCCCAAATAATTTATATAGTATTAGAATTAAGTTTTCTTTGAATGATGATTAGAATTCCCAAGTGAACCCATTTGGCACAGGGACTTTTTTTTTCCTTAATGACTTTCTCAATTACTTTTTTTTAAGGTATCGTTATTTAAGCAAGCATCCCATTTTCCTGATCTATTATTAATCTAGGTAATTGATATTTTCCTAAATATTCATTGATTTTTCCTTATATGGTGAGATTTATTGGCATAGAATTGGACAATTTTTAACCTAATGATTGTTTTTATTTCTTCATTGGTGATAATTTCATTCATTTTCTTTTTGACAGTGGACACATGGTTTTCACCATTTTTTAAAAACACATTAACCAATGGCTTATTTCATTGATTTTTCATTAAAACAGCTAGTAGATTTATTTACTAGTCTAATACTTTTCTTAATTTTTTTGTTTACTTTAAATATTTTGAATCTCATATTTGGTTGTGAGGAATTCTAATTTGGTACTCAGTTGAGGATTTTAAAAATTTATTCTCTTATTAGGTTTTTTTTTTTTGGTTTGTTTTGTTTTGTTTTGTATTTGTTTTGAGTTTCATACCCAGTTCATTGATCTATTCTTTGTCTATTTCACTGAAATAAGAATTTAGAGAAGCAGATTTTACCCTAACTACTATTTTGGCTGCATCTCATACATTTTGGTATGTTATCTCATTATTGTCATTCTCTTTTATGTCCTACAACTTTGCTAAAGTTGTTAATTCATTCTAGTATTTTAGTTGTTTCTCTAAATATTCCATATCACTGCAAAGAGGGATAGTTTTGTTTTCTCATTACCTACTTTAAATTCTTCAATTTCTTTTTTTTTCTTTTGCTGATAAAGCTAACATTTCTAGTACAATATTAAATAGCAGTGGTTATAAGGGGCAACCTTGTTTTAACCCTAATTTTATTGGGAATGTTTCTATCTTATCTCCATTGAATATAATGCTTGATGATGGCTTTAGATAGGTGATATTTATCATTTTATGAAAAACTCAATTTATTCCTATGCTCTCTTGTTGCTGTTGTTGTTTGTAATAGGAATGGGTGTTTTATTTTGTCTATTGAGATAATCATATGATTTCTGTTAGTTTGCTTATTAATATAGTCAATCAATGCTGATAAATTTTCTGATATTAAGACATCTTTGTATTCCTGGTATAAATATCATTTGGTCATTTTGTATTATTCTTGTGATAAATTCCTATAATCTCTTCTAAAATTTTATTTGTTTCTTATTATTTCCCAGTTAAATTTAAAATGTATTTTAACATTTGTTTTTAAAAGTTTTGAGTTCCATATTCTTTCTCTTGTGCCTGTCCACAGCTCCGATTAAGAAACCACAAGTGAAGTTATGCAAAACATTTCCATAGAAGTCACATTGAGAAAGAAAACATAGATGTCCCATCATAAAAAAAAGAAGAAGAAAAAAGCTTGAAGTATAGGTAGGGACAGAGGGAAGGAGAGAGAGAAAGGAAGGAATAGAGGGAAGGAGAGAGACAAGACAGGGAAGGATGGAGGCATGAAGAAGGCGAAGAGGAAGGGAAGGAGGCAGAGAGATGGAGAGGAAGAAGGAGAAAAAGATTGAAAAGGAGAGGGAAGAGAAAGTATGGTTCATTCTGTATTCAGTCACAGTTTCTTAAATCAGTCCTTCAGAATAGTCATAAAATATTTTATTGCTTAGAGTAGCAAAGTCATTCAAAGTTGGTCATCTCAAACCATTGCTATTAATTAGTACACAGTATATGTCACTTTGCTTGAATTCATGGATGACTTTCCATAATTTTTTTTCTGAGCTTAACATTTAACAAAGAATAATATCCCATGGCAATCATATGCCATATTATTCAGCCATTTCCCAATTGGTGGGCTTCTCCTCGATTTCCATTTTTTTTTTGCCCTGAGAAGAGAACTTTTACAAATATTTTTGTACTTATAGTTGTGTTTACTTTAAAAAATCTCTTTTCATATTTAAAGTTAGTAGTGGTATTATTAGGTCAAAGGATATACCTGAATTTCTAGCTCTTTGGGCATAGATCATATCTTCTGATCATTTATCATTTGGGCCATAACTCATTATTTTTTAAAAAAAATTACTCAGTTTCCTCTATGTTTGAGAAATAAGGCGTTATCAGTGAAACTTGCTCCAAAATTCTGTTTATAATTACCATTGTAATCATATTCCCCCTTGTTCTATTCTCTCTCCTTTCACACTAACACTCCACAAAAAATGTTTTATTATTGACCAAACCCTACCCCAATATGCTCTCTTCATTTATCACTCCTTCTTCTTCCAATATTCCATTACTGTCCTATTTTCCTTTAAAAGAAGATATTTCTATACCTGTATATTGTACATTATTTTCTTTTTGAACCAGTTCTAATGAGAATGAGGTTCATTTACTTCCACTCTCATCTCCTTTTCCACACTAGTATAGAACCTTTTTCTTGCCTCTCTTTTTATGGCAGATAATTTACACCATTCCACTGTTCTCTTTCCTTTTCTCCTAGTGCATTCATCTATCACCTCATAATTTCATCATTTTTATTTTGTCTGTCTTATTTTATTATTATGTTTACCAACTATGTTCAAAAAGGTTTTTTACATTTGTTTTTACAATTTTTGAGTTCTAGATACTTTCCCCTTATTTCCTCCCACAATTAAGAAACCACTTGTGAAGCTAGGCAAACCATTTCCATAAAAGTCAAGTTCTAGAAAAATAAACATAGATGTCCAAATCTAATGAAAGGAAAAACACTCAAGAAAAATTAAATAAAAAAAAAACAGAGAAATAGAGAATGTTTTAATCTGAGTTCAGACACAATCAGTTCCTTCTGTGGGTAAGGATGGGTACTTTCTTCATAAGTCCTTCAGAGTAGTTGTGGATGATTATACTATGGAGAATAGCAAAGCCATTTACATCTGGTCATTGCAAAACACTGCTATTACTTTGTATCCAATCCATTTCACTTTGCTTGTGTTTGTGGAGGATTTTCTGAGTTTTGTTTTGTTGTTTTCTTTTTTTCTGAAAACATTCTACTCAACATTTCCCAAAGAACGATAATATTCCAAAGTAAACACACACTTCAGTTTATTGATCCATTACCCAATTGATAGGCATCTCCTAATTTCCCAAGCTTTTTTGCCCTGAGAGTTGCTGTGAATATATTTTATATGTAAAGGACATTTTTCCTTTCTTTTTTTTCCTAAACTTTTTTGGTATTCATGCCAAGTAGTGGTAGTGTTAGGTCGAAGGATATGCATGAATTTGTAGCTCTTCAGTTGCAGATCATATATTTTGATCATTTATCAATTGGTGAATGATTTAACTTTTATAAATTTAATTCATTTCTCTTCATGTTTGAGAAATGATGACTTATCAGAGAAACTTGCTTTGAAATTCTTTTTGCAATTACTATTGCTAACTATAATTCCCCCTCCTCCCTCCCAATTTATTCTCTCCCTCCTTTCACCCTCTCTCTCCTCAAAAATGTTTTGGTTCTGGGACCTCCCCCAATATGCCTTTTTCTTTTCACTTCACCCCCATTTCCCTCCTATTTCCCTGCAGAATAAGATATGTTTCTACATATCTTATTGACTATATATTATTCAATACATATTATTATTATTAAAAGAGTTAAGATTCACATTCTCATAGTCTCGTCTCCTTCTTCCCATTTGTAATGTGCAGGCTAGCTTTCTGGAGGTCCTCCAGAAGGGTCTTGGTCTCAGCAGGATAGACACCACTAGAATGGTCAAGAATAGAGACTAGATTTCTTTATTCTAGCCCAGTCTTGACCTTAGTGCAAAAGGCATGAAAGCCACCAGTAGGCTGGTCAAAGACTGTCTGTCTTTCAGTCCTCCTTAGCCCTTATATGCCTTATTGTAATTAGATCATTACAGGATACTAATTGTGTGTCAACTTAGAGAATCATTACATCACCATACTATGTATATATGTGAACTGGAGAACCATCATCTCATCTTTTCCTCTGAGTTGACAGCTTATTTCAAGTATACTTCTCCAGAGTTCCAGTCCTCTACAACCTTCACTATAAGTTTTTTTTCTTGACTCTTTTTTTTTTTGATAGATAATTTTCACAATTCTACTTCTTTTCCCTTTTACCCAGTAGATCCCTCTCACCACTAAATTTCTTTTTTTTTTTTTTTTTCCTTTCTTTACTTTTTTTTTTTTTTTGCTGTTGAGGCAATTGGAATTAAGTGTTGACTTGCCCAGGGTCACACAGCCAGGAAGTGTTAAGTGTCTGAGACCAGATTTGAATTCAGGTCCTCCTGACTTCAGGGCTGGTGCTCTATGCACAGTGCCACCTAGCCCCAACTTCATTATTATTATTATTATTTTTTGAGGCAATCTGGATTAAGTGACTTGCCCAGGGTGGTTAGGTTCTTACTAAGTGCTAATGAGATAATGAGATATTAGGTTCTTAGTAGGTGCTAAATCGGCATTTAACAATTCTCTAGTTCTGGCCTTTGGGGGGAGTTTTACCCCTTTGAACTCCTGGGGAGGAGCTTGCATGCTTAGGAGGGGCAAGTTCATTGGTTGAAGTATTTTTCCCAGAAGCCCTTGCATTATCCCATGCCCATTCTCTTGGAGGATAAAAGAAGGCATCACTCAAGAGATTGAGAGTCTTGTCTGGGCTAGATCTGGGGTGGCTCTCTGGAGGAAAGAAGAGTCTCTACTCTAGGTCAGAGTTGGCAGCTGAGAGATTGAGTTGAGACAGCAGATCTCCTCCCAGATAGCAATCAGCAGTCTCTGGAGATAACAGAACATTACACAGGGTCACACAGCTAGGAAGTGTTAAGTGTCTGAGACCACATTTGAAATCAGGTTCTCCTGACTTCAGGGCTGATGCTCTATCCACTGTGCCACCTGGCTGCCCCAATTTCATTATTTTTTTTAAATTTTATCCCTTTGTATTCAACTTAAACTTGTGTCCTTTGTTTACATATACTCCTCTTACCTTCTTAATAATGAGAACGTTCTAGGAATGTAAACAGATAGGCCTTATGATATCATTTTCCTTGTTACCTCCTTATGTTTATTTTTTCTCATTTTTTTAAATTAATTTTATAATTAAAACATTTTTAGACAGTACATATGCATAGGTAATTTTTTACAACATTATCCCTTGTACTCCCGTCTGTTCCAAATTTTTCTCCTCCTTCCCTCCACCCCCTCCCCTAGATGGCAGGCATTCCCATCCATATTTAATATGTTATAGTATATCCTAGGTAAAACATATATATGTGCAGAACCAATTTTTGTTGTTGTTGTTGTTGTTGCAAAGGAAGAATTGGATTGGGAAGGTACAAATAACGGAGAGAAAAACAAAAAATGCTAACAGTTTACACTCATTTCCCAGTGTTCCTTTCCTGGGTGTAGCTGATTCTGTCCATCATTGATCAATTGGAATGATATTATCTCTTGTCTATGTTGAAGATATCCACTTCCATTAGAATACATCCTCATACAGTATCCTTGTTGAACTGTGTAATGATCTCCTAGTTCTGCTCATTTTGCACAGCATCAGTTGATGTAATTCTCTTCAAGCCTCTCTATATTGATCCTGTTGGTCATTTCTTACAGAACAATAATAGTCTATAACATTCATATACCATAATTTACCCCACTATTCTCCAATTGATAGGCATCCATTCATTTCCCCATTTCTAGCCACTACAAAAAGGGCTGCCACAAACATTTTGGCACATAAAGGTTCCATTCCCCTCCTCAGTATTTCTTTGGGATATAAGCCCAATAGCAGCAATGCTGGATCAAAGGGTATGCACAGTTTGATAACTTTTTGGGCATAATTCCAGATTGTACTCCAGAATGGTTGGATTCTTTCACAACTCCACCAACAATGCATCAGTGACCCAGTTTTCCCACATCCCCTTCAACACTCATCATTATTTATTCCTGTCATCTTAGCCAATCGGACAGGTGTGTAGTGGTATCTGAGAGTTGTCTTAATTTGCATTTCTCTGATCAATAGTGATTTGGAACACTTTCATATGAGTGGGAATAGTTTCAATTTCATCATCTGAAAATTGTCTGTTCATATCCTTTGACCATTTATCAATTGGAGAATGGCTTGATTTCTTATAAATTAAGAGTCAATTCTCTGTATATTTTGGAGATGAGGCCTTTATCAGTACTTTAACTGTAAAAATGTTTTCCCAATATGTTACTTTGCTTCTAATCTTGTTTGCATAAGCTTTTGTTTGTACAAAAGCTTTTTAATTTGATGTAATCAAAATTTTCGATTTTGTGATCAATAATGATCACTAGTTCTCCTTTGCTCACAAATTCCTTCCTCCTCCACGAGTCTGAGAGGTAAATTATCCTATGTTCCTTTAATTTATTTATGATCTCATTCTTTATGCCTAAATCATGGACCCATTTTAATCTTATCTTAGTATGTGGCCTTTAAATGTGGGTTCATGACTTGTTTCTGCCATACTAATTTCCAGTTTTCCCAACAGTTTTTGTCAAATAATGAATTCTTGTCCCAAAAGTTGGGATCTTTGGGTTTGTCAAACACGAGATTGCTATTTTTATTCACTATCTTGCCCCGTGAACCTAACCTATTGCACTGATCAACTAGTTTATTTCTTAGCCAATACCAAATGATTTTGCTGCTTTATAATATTAGTTTTAGATCAGGCACAACTAGGCCATCATCATTTGATTTTTTTTTCATTACTTCCCTTGAAGTTCTCGACCTTTTGTTCTTCCATATGAATTTTGTTGTTATTTTTTCTAGGTGATTAAAATAGTTTCTTGGGAGTCTGATTAGTATAGCACTAAATAAATAGATTAGTGTAGGGAGTATTGTCATCTTGATTATATTCGCTTGGTCTATCCAAGAGCACTTAATGTCTTTCCAATTATTTAAATCTGATTTTATTTTTGTGGCAAGTGTTTTGTAATTTTGCTCATATAATTCCTGACTTTCCTTTGGTAGATATATTCCCAAATATTTTATACTATCGACCGTTATTTTGAATGGAATTTCTCTTTGTATCTATTGTTGTTGGATTGCATTGGTAATGTATAAAAATGCTGAGGAGTTATGTGGATTTATTTTGTATCCTGCAATTTTGCTAAAGTTCTGAATTATTTCTAATAGATTTTTAGCAGAATCTTTGGGGTTCTCTAAGTATACCATCATGTCATCTGTAAAGAGTGATAGTTTGATTTCCTCAATACCTACTCTAAATCCTTGAAGGTCTTTCTCGGCTCTTATTGCTGAAGCTAGAGTTTCTAGTTCTATATTGAATAGTAATGGTGATAGTGGGCAACCTTGTTTCACTCCTGATCTTGCTGGGAAAGGTTCCAGCTTTTCGCCATTACATTTAATGTTTACTGACGGTTTTAAATATATGTTCCTTACTAGTTTAAGGAATGGTCCATTTATTCCTAAACTCTCCAGTATTTTTAGGAGGAATGGATGTTGGATTTTATCAAATGCTTTTTCTGCATCTATTGAGATGATCATATTTTTGTTATTTTGGTTATTGATATGGTCAATTATGCTAATAGTTTTCCTAATATTGAACCAACCTTATATTCCTGGTATAAATCCCACTTGGTCATAGTGTATTATCCTGGGGACGATTTTCTGTAGTCTTTTTGCTAATATTTTATTTAAGATTTTATCATCAATATTCATTAGGGAGATTGGCCTATAATTTTCTTTCTCTGTTTTCAGCCTACTTGGTTCAGGTATCATTACCTTGTCTGTGTCATAAAAGGAATTTGGTAGGACTCCTTCAATCCTTATTTTTTCAAATAGTTTATATAGCATTGGAGTTCGTTGTTCTTTAATTGCTTGGTAGAATTCACATGTAAATCCATGTGGACCTGGGAACTTTTACTTAGGGAGTTGGTTAATAGCTTGTTCTGTTTCTTTTTCTGAAATGGGACTATTTAGATTATTTACTTCTTCCTCTCTTAATCTGGGCAAGCTATATTTGTGAAGGTATTCTTCCATTTCATTTATGTTATCGAATTTATTGGCATAAAGTTGAGCAAAGTAGCTCCTACCTATTGTTCTAATTTCCTCTTCATTAGTGGTGAGTTCTCCCTTTTCATTTTTTTTTAAATTTTATTTATTTATAGTTTTTTGACAGTATATATGCATAAGTATTTTTTTAAACATTATCCCTTGTATTCATTTTTCCAAATTATCCCCTCCCTCTGTCTACTCCCTCCCCTTGATGACAGGCAGTCTCAAACATTTTACATATGTTACATTATAACCTAGATACAACATATGTGTGTAAATACCATTTTCTTGTTGCACATTAAGTATTAGATTCTGAAGGTATAAGTAACCTGGGTAGATAGACAGTAGTGCTAACAGTTTACATTCAATTCCCAGTGTTCCTTCTCTGGGTGTAGTTGTTTCTGTCCATCATTGATCAACTGGAAGTGAGTTGGATCTTCTTTATGTTGAAGATATCCACTTCCATCAGAATACATCTCCATACAACATACAGCGATCTTCGGGTTCTATTCATTTCACTCAGCATCATTCATGTAAGTCTCTCCAAGCCTCTCTGTATTCCTCCTGCTGGTCATTTTTTTTACAGAGCAATAATATTCCATAACCTTCATATACTATAATTTACCCAACCATTCTCCAATTGATGGACATCCATTTATCTTCCAGTTTCTAGCCACTATGAAAGGAGCTGCCACAAACATTTTGGCACATAAAGGTTCCTTTCCCTTCCTCAGTATTTCTTTGGGATATAAGCCCAATAGCAGCAATGCTGGATCAAAGGGTATGCACAGTTTGATAATTTTTTGGGCATAATTACAGATTGTACTCCAGAATGGTTGGATTCTTTCATAACTCCACCAACAATGCATCAGTGTCCCAGTTTTCCCACATCCCCTCCAACATTCATCATTATTTGTTCCTGTCATCTTAGCCAATCGGACAGGTGTGTAGTGGTATCTGAGAGTTGTCTTAATTTGCATTTTTCTGATCAGTAGTGATTTGGAACCCTCTTTCATATGAGTGGATATAATTTCAATTTCATCATCTGAGAATTGTCTGTTCATATCTTTGACCATTTATCAATTGGAGAATGGCTTTATTTCTTATAAATTAGAGTCAGTTCTCTATATATATTGGAAATGAGACCTTTATCAGAACCTTTAACTTTAAAAATATTTTCCCAATTTGTTACTTCCCTTCTAATCGTGTTTGCATTAGTATTGTTTGTACAGAAACTTTTTAGTTTGATGTAAACAAAATCTTCTATTTTGTGATCAATAATGATCTCTAGTTCTCTGGTCATCAATTCCTTCCTCCTCCACAAGTCTGAGAGGTAGACTATCCTCTGTTCCTCTAATCTATGTATGATCTCATTATTTATGTCTAAGTCATGGACCCATTTTGATATTATCTTGGTATTTGGTGTTAAGTGTGGATCCATATCTAATTTCTGCCATACTAATTTCCAGTTTTCCCAACAGTTTTTTCCAAATAATGAATTTTTATCCCTAATGTTGGTATCTTTGGGTTTGTCAACGACTAGATTGCTATAGATGTACCCTTTTTTGTCCTTTGTATCTAATCTGTTCCACTGATCTACCGGTCTATTTCTTAGCCAATACCAAATGGTTTTGGTAACTGCTGTTATATAATGTAGCTTTAGATCACTTACACTTTGACCACCTTCATCTGACTTTTTTTTCATTAGTTCAATTGCAATTCTTGACCTTTTATTCTCCCATATGAATTTTGTTGTTATTTTTTCTAGGTCATTAAAATAGTTTCTTGGGAGTCTGATTGGTATAGCACTAAATAAATAGATGAGTTTGGGGAGTATTGTCATCTTCCTATCCAAGAGCACTGAATATCTTTCCAATTATTTAAATATGACTTTATTTTTGTGGCAAGTGTTTCATAATTTTGCTCATATAATTCCTGACTTTTCTTTGGTAGATATATTCCCAAATATTTTATACTCTTAACATTTGTTTGGAATGGAATTCCTCTTTGTATCTCTTGCTGTTGCATTTTGTTGGTGATATATAAAAATGCTGAGGATTTATGTGGATTTATTTTGTATCCTCCCACTTTGCTGAAATTTTGAATTATTTCTAGTAGCTTTTTAGCAGAGTCTTTGGGGTTCTCTAAGTATACCATCATGTCATCTGCAAAGAGTGATAGTTTGATTTCTTCATTTCCTACTCTAATTCCTTGAATCTCTTTCTCGGCTCTTATTGCCGAGGCTAGCATTTCTAGTATTATATTGAATTGTAATGGTGATAGTGGGCAACCTTGTTTCACTCCTGATTTTACTGGGAATGGTTCCAGTTTGACTCCATTGCATATTGTGTTTACTGATGGTCTTAAATATATGCTCCTGATTATTCTAAGGAATAGTCCATTTATTCCTATACTCTCAAGCATTTTTAGTAGGAATGGATGTTGGATTTTATCAAATGATTTTTCTGCATCTATTGAGATGATCATGTGGTTTTTATTAATTTGATTATTAATATGGTCAATTATACTAATAGTTTTCCTAATATTAAGCCAACCCTGCATTCCTCTTATAAATCCTACTTGATCATATGTATTATCCTGGGGATGATTTTCTGAAGTCTTTTTGCTAATATCTTCTTTAAGATTTTAGCATCAATGTATATTGGTCTGTAGTTTTCTTTCTTAGTTTTCGATAGATCTGGTTTAGGTATCAGTACCATGTCTGTGTCAGAAAAGGAGTTTGGTAGGACTCCTTCATCCCCTATTTTTTCAAATAGTTTATATAGCATTGGAGTTAGTTGTTCTTTAAATGTTTGGTAGAATTCACATGTGAATCCATCTGACCCTGGGGATTTTTTCCTGGGGAGTTGATTAATAGCTTGTTCTATTTCTTTTTTCTGAAATGGGACTATTTAAGCAATTTACCTCCTCCTCTGTTAATCTAGGAAGCGTATATTTTAGGAGGAAGTCATCCTTTTCACTTAAGTTATCAAATTTATTGGCATAAAGTTGGGCAAAGTAATTCCTTATTATTTCTCTAATTTCCTCTTCATTGGTGGAAAGATCCCCCTTTTCATTTGTAAGACTAACAGTTTGATTTTCCTCTTTCCTTTTTCTGATCAGATTTACCAAAGTTTTATCTATTTTATTGGCTTTTTCATAAAACCAACTCTTGGTTTTATTTATTTAAGTCAATAGTTTGTTTGTTTGTTTTTTTTTTTTACTTTCAATATTATTGATTTCTCCTTTTAATTTTTGTATTTCAAGTTTGATTTTTGGTTGAGGGGGGTTAATTTGGTCTTTTCTAGGTTTTTAAGTTTCAGGCCCAATTTGTTAATCTTCTCTTTCAAATCTTTCTCTTTCTCTTTCAAATAAGCCTCTAAAGATATAAAATTCCCCCTTATTACCGCTTTAGCTGCATCCCACAGATTTTGGTATTATGTCTCATCATTGTCATTATCTTATGTGAAATTATTAATTGTTTCTATAATTTGCTGTTTTACCCAGTCATTCTATAAGATGAAATTATTCAATTTCCAATTACTTTTTGGTCTTTTTACCCCTAACTTCTTACTGAATATAGCTTTTATTGCATTGTAATCTGAGAAGAAGGCATTTATTATTTCTGCCTTCCTACATTTAATTTTGAGATCTTTATGTCCGAATATATGGTCAATTTTTGTATGGGATCCATGAACTGCTGAGAAGAAAGTATATTCCTTTCTATCGCCATTCAGTTTTCTCCAAAGGTCTATCATACCTAGTTTTTCTAATGTTCTATTTACTTTTTAAATATTTTTCTTATTTGTTTTGTGGTTTGATTTGTCTACATCTGTGAGTGATTTGTCTAAATCTGCGAGTGCGAGGTTTAGATGTCCCATTATTATAGTTTTACTGTCCATTTATTCTTGCAATTCTCTTAACTTTTCCTTTAGAAATTTAGATGCTATACCACTTTGTGCATATATGTTTAGTATTGATATGGCTTCATTGTTTAAGCTACCTTTTAGCAGGATATAGTTTCCATCCTTATCGCTTTTAATTAGATCAATTTCTGCTTTTGCTTGATCTGAGATAAGGATGGCTACCCCTGCTTTTTTGGCTTTACCTGAAGCATAATAGATTCTGCTCCAACTTTTTACCTTTACTCTGCATGTATCTGCCTACTTTAAGTGTGTTTCCTGTAAACAACATATTGTAGGGTTCTGACTTTTGATCCAGTCTGCTATCCATCTCAGTTTGATGGGAGCGTTCATCCCATTCACATTTATAGTTAAAATGACTAATTCTGTATTTCCTGCCATCATATTATCTCCAGATTATGCTTTTTCCCTTGACCCCCCTGAACCCCTTCCCTTATATTTAATTTGTAGACCCCACTTGTGCCACGCAGCCCTCCCTTTTTTTTTTGTATCCCTTCCCCTCCTTCCAAGTCCTTTCCCTTATTCCCCTTTTCCTTTTCCCTTTTCCTCTCCCCCCTTTTAATGAGGTGAGAGAGAATTCTCTGAAAAACAAATATGTCAATTATTTACTCTTTGAGACTCTTCTGATGAGAGTAATATTCATGCAATGTTCCTCCCCCTCTCTAAATTCCCTCAGATATGGTATATTTTCTATGCCTCTTCCTGGGATGTAGTTTCCTACTTTTTATCACTCCTTCCCCTTTTTCTTATACTACCCCCTTCCCTTTACTACTCCCCCCTTTTTTTTAACATCAGTAAAATCAAATTATCTATGTGGACTTTCAATATATCCACAACAGAGATACAGTTCTCAAGGGTTCTGTGTACCTTTTCCTGTTTCTCTTCAGTCTTGTGGATGTAGATCAAATTTTTTGTTTGTCTGTTTTTTTTTTTTCTTAGAAACATATGGAATTCCTCTATTTGCTTGAATGACCATCTTCTTCCATGGAAGAAAATGCTAAACTTAGCTGGGTAGTTTATTCTTGGTTGCAATCCTTGATCTTTTGACTTTCTGAATATCAGGTTCCAGGCCCTTCGATCTTTTAATGTGGAGGCAGCCAGATCTTGAGTGACCCTTATTGTGGCCCCTTGATATATGAATTGATTTTTTCTAGATGCTTGCAATATTCTTTCCTTTGTGTGGTAATTCTGTGGCTTAGCCACAATATTCTGTGGAATTTTTTTTAAGGGTCTTTTTCAGAAGGTGTTTGATGAATTCTTTCCATGCCTATTTTCCCTTCTGTTTCTATTATCTCTGGACAGTTCTCTTTGATGCTTTCTTGTAAAATAGAATCTAGGCTCTCTTTTTGGTCATAGTTTTTGGGAAGTCCAATGATCCTCAGATTATCTCTCCTAGATGTATTTTCCATTTCTATAGATTTTCCCAGTAAGTATTTGATGTTATTCTCCAGCTTTTAATTTTTTTTGTTTTGTTTTGTTTTGTTTGACTGATTCTTGGGTTCTCAATGAATCATTCATGTCTATTTGTTCCATCCTGATTTTTAAGGAGTTATTTTCTTCATTCACAGTTTTTAGTTCTTTTCGTAGATGCCAAATTTAGTTTTTAAATGAATTATTTTGCTCTATTGAATTTTTTTTCCATTTCCATAATTTTTTTATAGAATTATTTTCTTTTTCCAATTCAGAAATCCTATTTTCTTGAGACTTTTTTATCTTTTCCAATTCAGAAATCGTTTCTTGAGAATTTTTTATCTTTTCCAATTCAGAAATCCTACCTTCCTGTGATTTTTTAACCTTTTCTAATTCACAAATTTTGTTTCCCTGAATCTCCTGTGAATCCTTTATTTTTTCCAACTCAAATTTCAGAACGTTGTTATTCTTTATCATAACTTCTCTTTCCTTTCCCCATTTTTCTTCAAACTCTCTTAAAATTTTAATTTTCTCTTCTAGGAGAGAGTTATGTGATGGGGGCAGGTATCATTCCCCTTTAGGCTGTTATCTGCAGACTCTCTTCTCTTAACTTCCTTGGGGTTGGATACCCACTCTTTCTCTGTGTAGAAGGAATCAATACTTCTTTTTTGCTTTTTACTCATATCTAAAAAATCTTTTGGGGTCTGTCCTTTGGGTAAGAATTTATTTATTTATTTCTTTACCAGCTTCCTCCCAGACTGGATGGATGCCAGGCTCCTGAGAGCTCTGGGACAGAGTTTCCCTCCCCCTCCCTGGAAGCGCCTCAGGAGTGATTAGTACTGCTGTTTCTGCACTATGAGGGTTTCCCAGTGAAGGACCCCCTGCTGTGTGTCCCAGAGACTTCCCTGAGGTTTAAGACTGAATAGTAAAGGTGACACAAAGCCCAGCCAATGCTTCCCCTGGGGTGTGGATGTCAGCAGCTGATGTGAAAAAGCCCCTGCGCTCAAACTGGAAGTTGTCTGCCCAGAAACTCCAGTACCTATTTCAAAGGTTCCTCTTCTCTGGGACTTCAGTGGCTGAGTTCCACAGCCTCCAGCTGAGCCAGGCACTATGTGAATTAGATGTTGCCTTGTGGTGTGTCCCTGCTTTTAAAGCTCTTAACTACTCCCAGGTGAAGCCCCGGACAGCCCAAGTTAGCCACACCTGCAGTGCTGAGATCTGTTGAGTCACTTCTGGATTGGGGTGGTTCTAGTATCTGGCTTTATATTTTAAAGTGCCTTGATTTCTCTTCTGAGCTGCTGTTTTATAAGCAGAGAAGAGCTAACAGGCTGTGCCAGATTCTTCTATCTCAGTGGCTTCTCTGATCCCTGAGTTCTCCCGAGCCCAAATCGGCGCAGTGAGCTAGTACCTCACCCTGTCTGTGCTGGCCTTTTTTCTTCCTCCCCTGGGAACTGACCTTTTCTATTGAAAATCCAGATTCTCTTCAGCTGGTAAGTCGTGCTTCCAGTCCTTGTGGTTTCTATCAGTCCAGCGTTATTTTTGAGGCTGATTTAACTAACTGGTATTGAGGGAAGAAGGGAGGTCACAAAATCACGTGTATCTTCTCTGGCATCTTGGCTCTGCTTCCCCTCCCTTTTCATTTTTAAGACTTACAATTTGCTTTTCCTCTTTCCTTTTTTAAATCATATTCACTAAGTGTTTGTCTATTTTGTTGGTTTTTTTTTCATAGAAACAACTCTTATATTAATTAATTCAATAGTGTTTTTTTGTTTTTTTGTTTTTTTTACTTTCAATTTCATTAATCTCACTTTCTATTTTTAGAATTTCAAGTTTCGTGTTTGTCTGGGGTTTTTAAATTTGTTCCTTTTCTAGCATTTTTAGTTGTAAACTCAATTCATTGACCTTCTATTTTTCTATTTTATGCAAGTAGGCCTCTAGAGATATAAAACTTCACCTTTTTACTGCTTTGGCTGTATCCCACACATTTTGTTATGATGTCTCATTATTGTCATTTTCTTGGGTGAAGTTATTAATTATGTCTATGATCTGCTGTTTTACCCAATCGGTCTTTAGTATAAGATTATTTAGTTTCCAATTATTTTTTGGTCTATTTTCCCCTGGCTTTTTATTAAATGTAATTTTAATTGCATTGTGGTCTGAAGAGGATGCATTTACTATTTCTTACTCATTTGATTTTGAGGTTTTTATGTCCTAGTATATGATCAATTTTTATATAGGTTCCATGAACTGCTGAGAAGAAAGTGTACTCCTTTCTGTCTCCATTTAGCTTTTGCCAAAGATCTATCATATCAAACTTTTCTAGTATTCTATTTACCTCTTTGACTTCTTTCTTATTCATTTTGTTGTTTGATTTATCTAATTCTGAGAGTGCAAGGTTGAAATCTCCCACTATTATAGTTTTGCTGTCTATTTCTCCTTGCAGCTCTCTTAATTTCTCTTTTAAGAATTTAGATGTTGCACCACTTGGTGAGCATATGTTTAATACTGATACTGCTTCATTATCTATACTACTCTTTAGCAGGATATAATGCCCTTCCTTATCTCTTTTAATTAGATCAATTTTTGTTTTTGCTTGCTCTGAGATGAGGATGGCTACCCTTGCTTTATTGGCTTCACCTGAAGCCTAATAGTAGTTACAGGCTGCGGGAGTCAGCAGCGAGGCACTAGATGGACAGTGATGGCTGTGCTGCATCTGGGCTCTGAGGCTCTAAGAAGGCGCTGAGTCACTCTGGGTGGGGTTTGGGGGTGGCCGGGTTTAGAGAAGCTAGGTTTATGGGGGTTTTATTCTTTACCTCCGGTGTTTACAACTTCTCTGCTGCTCCTGGCTTGCTGCCAAGATGGAACATTCACACTGGGGTAAAAGTCTTTTTCTCAGAAACGGGAGAGATCGTACCCATCCTCCCTCTGGTCTGAGCTGTGTGAACTGCCTGGCTGGCTCTCACTGCTTGCCCTCAGTCTGCACCTAGCTTGTTTGTCCCTTCCCCAGAGCAATCACAGACCTTTTCTGGCGAATTTCAAGGATGTCTTCTGTTGGTGATTACTTGTGAGTTTCTTTTCCAGTCAATCATTAATTCTTAGGCTTGTCATGAAGTAAGTTCTGAGAGAAAACGCAGAGCTCAAGCAGCTGTCTGCCTCTGTGCTGCCTTCTTGGCCGGAAGTCCTCACCTCCTTATGTTTGCAAAAAGCCTGTATTTGAAAATCAAATTTTCTATTCAGCTCTGGTCTTTTCATTACAAATGTTTGATAATCCTCTATTTCATTGTATGATCACCTTTTCCCCTGAAGGATTATACTCACTTTTGCTGGATTGGTGATTTGTGGTTGCAATCCTACCCAGCTCCATTGCTCTCTAGAATAACATTCCAAACACTCTAGCCTTTTAATGTAGAAGCTGCTAAATCTTGGATTATCCTGACTGTGGCTACACTCTAACCGAATTGTTTCTTCCTGCAGGTTTGCAATATTTTCTCCTTGATTTGAGAGTTGCAGAATTTTACTTTAATATTCCTACGAGTTTTCATTTTGGGATCTCTTCCAAGAAGTGATTGGCTGCTAAATCTTGTATTAACCTGACTATGGCTGCAGTATAATTGAATTGTTTAATTCTGACTGGTTATAATATTTTCTCTTTGATCTGATAACTTTAGAAATTAATTTAATTCTAGAAATTAGCTACAATATTCCTTTCAGTTTTTATATTGGGGGTCTCTTTCAGGAAGTGATCCATCGATTCTTTCAATGAGTCATTTTACCCTCTGGTTGTAGGATATAAGAGCAGTTTTCCTCAATGATTTTTTTGAAAGGTTATCCAGACTCTTTTTTTTTATCATGTCTTTCAGGTAGTCCAATAATTTTTAGATTGACTTTCCTGGAACTTTTTTCAAATGAGGCATTTTAATTTTTCTTCTATTTTTCTTTATTTTATTCTTTTTATTTTTGCTTTTATTTGACTGATTCCTGATATCTCAATGAATCATTCACTTCTGTTTGTCCAATTCTAATTTTTATTGACTTATTTTCTTCAGTTAGCATTCCTTTTATATTTGACCAGTTGTACTTTGAAAAGGGATTTTTGTCCAGTGGATTTTTTTCCCATTTCAACAGTTTTTTGGTTTGTTTGTTTTTAAGAATTATTTTCATTTTCCATTTTGCCAATTTTATTTTTTAAGAAATTGTTTTATTCCATATATTTTTCCATTTTTCCAATTTTATTTTTTAAGGATTTGTTTTCTTCAGTCATTTTCTGTGCTTTCTTTTCCAGCCTGTTGCCTTTTCCCAACTTTTCTCTTACATAGCTTTTCTCCTGCATAGCTCTCACTTATTTTCCCTATTTTTCTTCCATTTTTCCTTTAAGATTCATTTCCAACTCTTGATAAAAAGCTTTTTGATATTGAGTTCTTGAGATCAGTTCACATACCCCTTTGAGCTTTACCTGAAGGCATGTTGCCTCTCCTGGTTATGTATTCTGATTTTCCCTATTTCTATAGTAGCTTTCTATGGTCAGACATCTTGTTACTTTTTGCTCCTTTTTAAAAGTACAGAACAGAGAGGATTGTCCCAATCTTCTTTTTTGCAAGGGAACAAGGGCCTCTCACTGATTCTGCTGGGGCCAGTGATATTGCAGATTTAAATATTGGGCTGAAAAAAAAATCATTGGGCTGAGTGAGCCTGGCTAAGTCCCATTTGTCATTTCTTTGTTTGTCTGTTTATTTATTTATTTATTGTAGTTGTGTTGAAGGTTTCACATATGGTTTGCTGATAAACTGGCCTTTTGAACAAGAAAAGAGTAGCCAACACTGCCCAATTGAGCCAGATCTTTGCTGAAGACCTTCCAAGATATCTTAAATTGGAAAATTATTACACTCTGAATGTTTGTGGGTTCTGTTGCTCCAGATTCCATTCAGAAGCTTGATCTAGCATTGATTCGGAGGATTTGTTCTTTGACCCACTTATAATTTAGGATTTGATTATTTAGTTTTCGATAAATTTTTAATCTCTGTTTCTACTGCCCTTTGTTGAATTTAATCTTACTGCATTGGGATCTGAAAAGACTACGTTTAATAATCTTGAATGACTCTGGGAGTCCAGCTAGAGGAATAAGCAGGAAATCATTGTAACTCTCCCATATTTGCCTCCGAAACCAATCTGGGTACAGTATAATCATCAAAAAGATGGGAAGAAGCAATCTGTGAGTCCAAGAAACTTGGCAGATCAGCAGGAAATATGTGAGAGAAAAAGAGAGGACAGTCCAAGGCAGCAAATAAGGCAGCAGCAAGCCCTAGCTCAGCAGCCATAGGTAGAACCTGAGCACCTGTATGGTGGTATGGGCAAATGGCAACACTAGGACCCCCCAAATACCTCAGTATGGTCAGGGGAACAGAGAGACTGTAGCTTTGAGAAGTGTTACAGTGTAGCCCCAGATAAACAGGAAGTCTCCAGAGGCCACTCCTCCTTTCAGGGCAGCCCCCAGGTAAAGTAGATCCCAGATCTTCAAGTGCCTAAACAACAGGCAGCTGCCAGTGACTGGATCACCACATCTTTTGGTGTATGGGACTGAGGATGCAGAAGCCCTTCAGGGACCTGAGTACACACCAGACACCACCACTTATAGCCTCAGCCAGTACCAAGTATGCTATGAAAATTGCAGCAGTGCCAAAAGATGAGCAAAAAAGATCACAAAAAGAATCTGAGCATAGAAAGTTATTGTGGGGAAAAGATCAAGATATAAACTCAGAAAAGGATAGCAAAGTCAAAACATGCATAGGCAAAACCCCAAAGAAAAGTTAATTTTTTTTTCCTGATTTTTTTCTTCTACTTTTCCTGAGTTCCCTTCTGAGCTCACCTAGGAGTCCTTTCTGTGCTTGAAACCACTTCCCCTTTTTCTGTAGGATGGGGTAGGGTGGCTGGATACTGTTGGAGGCTTTAGGGATCTGGGTACTGAGCCAGTGTCCTAGTGTTTGCATCTGCCATCTGCTGAGGCTGTTGAAGTGTTTCTGCATTTTTCCAGGGACCACTGGTGGCTGCCTGTTTGCTTAGGTACCTATAGGTTTGGGTCTACCTGCTTGCCCAGGGCTACATTGAAGCACATGGAGGTCTGGCTTCTGGAGGTTGCCAATTTGCCTGGGGCTATGCTGAAGCATGTGGCAGTTCTCATAGCTGTAATTTGCCTGTTACCCTGACTGTGCCAAAGTATATGGTGAACCCAGATGTTGGATCAGTGAGCTGGTACTCTAAAGATCTACTGCTGGTTTACTGAGGTGGGGCTCACTCCTGGTTTGCTGGGATGCTTCCTGTTCTGGACTGCACTTCCCTTTGATTCAAGTGAGACCTTTCCTGCCAATCTTCCTTTATTCTTGGTCTCACAGACTGATGTTTCTACTGTTATAGGATTTGTATTGTATCATGTTTTGTGGAGGTGAATATGGGAGAGGTAAAAGTGATTTACTGTTTACTCTGCTATCTTGATTATCTTGACTGAATGTTAACTTGTTGAAAAATGTTATCATATATCTTTATAGATATATGATAACATTAACTACTGATAACCAGTTTATGATTCCATTATTTCAATATCTCAAATCATTCTTTAATTCCCACACAAATAGACTTCTTAATTCCCTTTGGTGCTCTATTAGGTGTGATATTAGAGAGTTAGAATCAGAGAAAATAGGTTTAAAGAGAGTTAACATTTCTATGGGATAAAAAACTAAATGGTTCAAAATAAATCTCTTTTTTAAAAAATATTTTATTTATTGGCAATGAAGCATTTAACCTTTAGACTAACAATAATTAAACCTTATTCCATATTATAAAGGAGAAAATCAATAAAACATGCCCTTTAAACTTCTAAAAATACAATTAATGCCTTTGCAAATTCAATACACAATTCTCTCTTCTTTAATTTTCCAAATCTGAAAATCATAGGAAAATGTTATTTACCATCTGATAGTTTTTTTAAATAGTTTTTTATTTATAAGATATATACATGGGTTATTTTACAACATGACAATTGCCAAACCTTTTGTTCTCATTTTTCCCCTCCTTCTGCCCCCGCTCAAGATGGCAGGTTGACCAATATATGTTAAATATATTAGAGTATAAATTAAACTCAATATATGTATACATGTCTAAACAGTTGTTTTGCTGTACAAAAAAAAAAAAAAAATCGGACTTTGAAATAGAGTACAATTAGCCTGTGAAGGAAATCCAAAATGCAGGCAGACAAAAATAGAGGGATTGGGAATTCTATGTAGTGGTCATGTTCAGAGACTTTCAGAAAGTTTGTTAAGACACAAAATAGCTTGTGATGGTTTCCCTTTACACAACCAATAGACATCTCTACAATGTGTTGGAACTTTGGAGATTATTTCTAATCATTTTCAAAGAGCCTCCACTTTACTTCTAAGGCCAATAAACCGCCTGAAAATCCTTAAGTGTTTCACACTAGAAATGTTGACATAGCTTTTTTTCTGTTATGTACCCTTAAATTTGACAATCTCTACTAAAATTGAAAGGGGACCAAAAAAGCTCTTTTTTTCTAGTTTTCAGTGCTACTCATAATGTTGTGCTTGAACAATCAAAGTACTCCTATCACTATGTGTTTATGTTCCACATATGTATTATTACTGAAGAATATGAAATCTTTCTATTGAAGCATATCCAAAAATGGTTAAATGGTATTATTGAATTTTTAAAGGCAAATTGTTTCTTTGTTATTTTAGAACAACCCTTATGCTTGCCCTCAGTTCGGAATTCACAGAAATGGTCAGTGTTCTTCTTCAACATAATGCTGATCTCACTATCAAAGATCAATTGGGACGGACAGCTGAGACATATGCTAGGATCTATAATTATCCTCAGTAAGAGCTAACATAATTCTAATTGTCTTTATATAACTGCATCTAAAAGAATTTTTCCTCCATAAAATTGAGAGTGAATCTGGCTTTCATAGTTGCATATTATAATAATTGTCTGGAAAATACCCTGGCGAACTCCAGTTCTTGAGAACTGCCGCATGCTTCAGCATAGCCCCACGAAAACGGGCAGCCTCTAGCAGACAGACCTCTACCTGTTTCATATTTAAGGGTACTAAGAAGAAATTGATCAAATGGCAAATTTAAGTTATCAAAGTTCAGGAGGGAATAAGTAAGAGAAAGGATACAAGGTAGAGTCACAGAATCAGATTAGAATTTTCAGAGGTAATAATGAAAATAGCTGCCATTCAGCTCTTTTTGTTGTAGCTAGAAACTGGAAGATGAATGGATGTCCATCAGTTGGAGAATGGTTGGGTAAATTGTGGTATATGAAGGTTATGGAATATTATTGCTTGGTAAGAAATGACCAGCAGGAGGAATATAGAGAGGCCTGGAGAGACTTAAATCAACTGATGCTGAGTGAAATGAGCAGAACCAGAAGATCACTGTACACTTCAACAATACTGTATGAGGATGTATTCTGATGGAAGTGGAAATCTTCAACATAAAGAAGATCCAACTCACTTCCAGTTGATCAATGATGGACAGGGGTAGCTACACCCAGTGAAGAAACACTGGGAGGGGAATGAAAATTGTTAGCACTAATATCTGTCTCCCCAGGATATATATAATAAAAAAAAATGAATGAATGAATGATTTTTTATAAAGTGGTGGGGAGAAGCTTTATCATCAGTCCCCTGGTGAAATAGCTAGTTATTACATTGACTAGGGTTCTTAAGTTGTTCAAAATTGTTTTTCTTTATATTTTTGTATTTATAAAGCAAATTGTCTAAAAAAAAAAAAAAAAAAAAAGAAAATAACTGCCATTTTTGTAGTTTTTTAAGGATGTCCAATGTTTTATATACATCTTCACAAAAGTTATATCATTTAATAATAATGCACATTTATAGAAACTGTAGGGTTTTTTGTTTGTTTGTGTTTGTTTCTATTTTAATCTCTTGCTTACCTCTCTTAATTGTACGAGACCTAAAGTTAGTTTTAGGTAAAATCACGTTATGTCTTGGATGCCTTCACATGAGTGCTAACTAAAAAGGATCATAAATGGATCCTCAATTTGGAGTCAGGAGATCTGGGGAGAGATCATGCCTCTCACCCTCTGTGTGACCTTAGACAAGAGTAATCTTTATAGAATGGAGTTATTTAATTGATAAAATAGAGACATTAGATGTAATGACCTAATACTGATTAATTAATGACTATAATACTGATTCTGAAGATGTTTATTGCATCTAGTGTGAATGATTAATTTTGTTCTTCAGACTTTGTTAAAACAATAAAAATTTGGTGATCTGATTTGAAATATACACTTGTCATATATAATTTTATCTTGATTTCTATAGACTTATTATATTTTATCTTTTATTTTAGACATATTTATCACAAACAAATTGAACAATATATACTCCCTCCTCTCCAAGCCAGCAATTTAGAGAAGGCTTCCAATACCGGATTTGTTTTGGGTACCCCTTCCATGGATAAAAAAGGTAGAATTTATTGATCCAAATAAATAATATTAAAAATAATGTAGAACAATTTTAAAATTCATATGTTCTCTATTTTTTCTATTTCCACTTTATATTTTAAAAGCATAGCACTGATTTATTTTTGGTTACCTAATTACCTACCTACCCACCTACTACCCTGAAATGACAAAAACAGTGTTTGTGTTCTGTTTAAATCATATTGTCATTGCTCAAAAAATTTTGTAGAAATGCTCTAAAATTATGCTTTTCATATTAATTTCATGTTTTAATATTTAAGTTTTTATTGTATTTTAGTTATATCAGAAGAAAATTCTTCAGAAGCCTCTATACAAAGGTAGGTTTTACAGCAAGTTAACATTTCTTTTAGTTAATCCTCATGATCCATCTTCAACAGGTTTTTCAATCCAAAGCAAAGCAGACTCTCATGTCCCCAAAAGGTGTATCTTCAATTTAACCAATTCCCATATTTTATCTTCATTATCTTTCAAAAAATGAGGTTTACTACACATCTAATAGGTAATATGTATATATGTTACGTGTATAAATATATAGTACTAAAAAATTTGCAAAACACACTAATAAACATACACATGTATGTATGTACACTATATATATATATATATATATATATATATATATATATATATATATATATATATATATATATATATATATATATATATATGCATGTGTGCATGCACACGTGCCTGCTTTTTTTTTTATTTTTTCCTTTAATTTCTTAAATATTTTCCCCAGTTACATTCAAAACTTTTTTATATTTGTTTTTAAGATTTTTTGAGTTCTAATTCTCTCCTTTACGCCCACACACAATTAAGTAACCACATGTAAAATTATGCAAAACTTTTCCATAAAAGTCAAGTTATGAAAGAAAGCATAGATCTTCCACCCTAATGAAAATAAAAACCCTCAATAAAAATTAAGAAAAAAATAAAGATATAGAGTAATAGAGAATGCCTTGATCCATATTCAGACACCATCAGTTCCTTCTCTCGTTATGGATGGGATTTTTCTTCATAAGTTCTTTAGAGTGCATGGGGAATATTCTACTTCTGAGAATAACAAAGTCATTTACATCTATTTATTCCAGAACAGAGCTATTTCTTTGTATGTAGTACATTTCACTTTCTTCATAGAAAACTTTTCGATTCTTTTTTTTTTTTTCCTGAGAGTATCCTCCTGCTCATCATTTTTCAGAAAACATAATATTCTATCAGAGATTCTTGCTTGGAATTTGTTTTTTACAATTACTATTGCTAATTGTATTTTCACCCATTTATTCTCTCTCTCTTTTCATCCTCTTCCTTTTCAAAAGTGTTTTGCTACTGACCATTTCTCCCCTAAAATGCCCTCGTTTTTATCTCTCTCCTGCCTCTGCCCACATCTCATTCTGCTGCTGTTTTCTTGCAGGGTAAGATAGATTTTATACCCCTATTGAGTATGTATGTTACTTCTATTTGAGACAATCTGATTAGAGAAAGGTGCACTCACGCACCCTCTCCTTCCCCTCATGTACTTTATTATAAAAGTTTTTCCTCTTTTTTTTTAAATGGCAGATACTTTTCACCATTCCACTTTAGTCAGTACATTCCCCTTTCATCTCTTAAGTTCATTAATTTTTAAAAAGATATTATCCCTCCAGATTCAACTCATACCTGGGCCTTCTATTTAGATATACTCCTTTTAACTTCCATAAAAAAGAAAATGTTCTAATGAGTTACAAGTATTATTCCTCCCATGTAGGAATATAAACAGATGAACCTCAAGTCCTTTTATGATTTCACTTTCCTGATTATCTCCTTATGCTTCTGCAGAGTTCTGTATTTGAAAATCACATTTTCCTTTCAGCTCTGGTCTTATCACAAAAGTGTGAAAATCTTGCTTGAATGGCTTCTTCCTCTGAAGGATTATACTCAGTTTTGCTGGGTAGGTGATTCTTGGTTGCTATCCTAGCTTTATTGGTCTCCAGCATATCATTATAAGCCCTCCAGTGCTTTTAAAGTAGAAGCTGCTAAAATGTGTGTTCTGAGTGTGGCTTCACTAATCTTGAATTGTTTCTTTCAGGATGCTTGCAATATTTTCTCCTTGACCTGGGAGTTCTAGAATTTGGCTGTAATATTCATGGGAGTTTTATTTTGGAATCTTTTTCAGGAGGTCATCAGTTGATTCTTTCAATTTTTATTTTACCTTCAGCTTCTAGAATATCAGGACAGTTTTCCTTGATAATTTCTTGAAATATGATTCCAGTATCTTTTTTTGATCATGACTTTCAGCTTAGACTAATACTTTACAAATTCTCTCTCCTGAATCTATTTTCCAGGTCAGTTGTTTGTCCAATAAGTTATTTCACTTTTTTTTGGTTTTGTTTCATGGCATCTTGATGCCTCATAAAGTCCATGTGCTTCCATTTGCTCAATTCTGTTTTTTTAAGGAATTGTTGTCTTCAGTGAGATTTTACCTCCTCCCTCTAGTTGACCAGTTTTGCTTTTTAATGCATTCTTTTCCTCATTAGATTTTTGTATTTCCTTTTGCACTCTCTCAATTCTTGCCCTAATTTTTCCTCTATCTCTCTTCCTTGATTTTCAAAGTCCCTTTTGAGCTCTTCCATGGCCTGAATCCAATTGCTACTTTTCTTTGAGCTTTGGATGTAGGAGCTTTGACTTTATCATCTTCTGGTGTGTTTTGATCCTCCTTGTCACCATTATAACTTTCAGATGTCAGAAACTCTTATTTTCTGCTCATCTTCCTAATCTATTGCTAGGCTTTTGACAGTTTGTTAAAGTAGAGCTTTGTCTCCAGGATGGAGGATGCATCCTCCCATACTTCAACAATTTTGTGCAGCTGTTTTCAAAAATCTTGATAGGAATCTGACCCCAGGCACTCTTTTCAACCCTGGAGCTGTTAGTTGTGTCCCGCCCCAATGAAGCTCTAGTTGATCAATTGTGCTGACAGGGGCTGGACTCTGCTGGTCTAGGCTGTGCTGGGACTGAACACCAGACTCCCACCACTTTTGTGTGTGCTGATTTATCTATTGGATTGGCAACTGTATTAAGAATTTTGTTTGGGAACACTGAAGGATTAAGGTACTGGCTTGGGTTTACAAAATTAGTATGTGATGAAGAACTTGAATCCATTACATTTTTATCCCATATCTAATTCCTAGCCACAATATCCCAATATAGCTATTAAAAATAATTCTATTTGGATGAAGAATGAACCAGCTATGTTCTTTTATATGGCTGTACTATGTATTAATCACCTGAGATGCATTTCTCATAAGCTTTTTTAGGCACATCTGCAGTGCAAATAGGTATCATCTTATACTTGTGGTAATTTATCCAAGTGCTCAGGGAAAGGAGTTATCAACATGGGGAGGGAATGTCACTGGGACCAAGGTCCTAAGTCAAAACAATAAATAGAATTGGAAATTTCTCAGCAAGGAGAGAAGTAATAAAAAAGAAGAGGGGCCATTCTGGTGAATGGTTTCTGCTGGGACCCCTCATGGACAACAATAGTGGAAAGCTGCTTCTCACTTTGAACCTTTGGCAATTGTTCCCAATTAGAGACGTGGGGAATCTGGCATTGCATTTTGAGAAGTGGATAGTCTTTAAAAAAATCTCTGAAATTCCTAGAAGCTGATGTGGCAAAGCATTAGTTGTTAGGGACCTCATTTTCCCACAGTATAGAATGTTATTTTTCAGTGACCCACAGATTCTATTCTCTTTGTTGATTCCAGTTACAAGCTTTATATAGAAGTCTTAATAGAGAAGAAGTTTAAGGAGAAAAGCCTTTCTAGTTCTAGATGATCAAGTAGAATGGATTATTCCTAGAAGTTTTTGAAAAAAATAAATCAAAAAGAGAAAATACAAGAGGCAAAAAAGGGAGTGATTGTGTCAGAAGGTCAGTGGGAAGAATACTGTCATGCAGAAAAGCTGAATATTTGATACTTTTTTTTCTACTTGTATAAAAAAGAAATATCAGATATATGAAGTACCCAGGCATCAGTTGAAAGAGCAATTTGTAGTGTAATCAATTCACCAGAGAGATTTATCACAACCACAAAGGATGGCATTTATAAATATGAGAAACTCATGGGTTAAATCATGTATGAATGAGCAAGATGCTTCCAGTGATTTAGCTTTTTAAAGTTAGAAGAAAGTGGGTGAGGGAAGTAGCATGTTGATCTAGAGAGTAAGGAGGCAATTAGGGAGAAGTTGGGAGAGGACAGAGAGGGACTTAGTAAGAACAAACTCTTATGTAGATTGTGTCTATTTGTAGTTGCAGGATCCTTAATGAGATGATTGAGTTAGTCTTAGATATGCTGATAAAACAGTCCCAGGAAACAGATCTTCTATGGTATGGGATTATGGTTGACAGACTTGTTGCATTATTTATGAATGGGGACAGAATGAATTCTTTTAGATCTAAATTTAAGGAGAAGGAAATGTAAATATAATTTTTTAGTCTTGAGAATTTAGAAAAAAAGATAAAATTGAAAGATAAATAAATAAAGAAATTCAGGAGACCTTGAAAAATTGAAGTGACTTGAGCTGAAGATTCTATCTAAAGGAAGTAAAGAAAGTGTGCCCAAGGAGAAGGATTTGAAAAGACAGAGGAGGACATAAGAGGATAACGTGAAGGCTATGAGGAGGGGTTGGAGATGGATTTCAGCTGAAAAGGAGGATGTTTAAAAAAAAAAAAACAAAATCAAATATGGAAAGTCAGTTGGCAAGGTTAAGGAGAAGAAAAAGGAAATTGGGGGTGTCTATAAAGGATTAGAATTATAAAAAGAAAACTGTCTTGATAGTAACAGATCCTAAGGAACTGAAAAGAGAAAGACCTTGGGTTTGCTGGGCAAGGGAGCGAATCTGGGAGTAAAGAAAAACTGGGTTCAATTTCCCTCAGCAAGTGTTCCCAGCAACTCTCTGACAAACAACAGTTGCCAATCTGCATTATTTCCTCTCTGGAAGTTCCCTGCATCAAGCCATCACAAGTCATATATACCCCAGTCTCTTGAATTCTGAACCCAACTCTCCTGCCCCTCCTCCCCAAATAAATTGATAAATGTAGAGTTGAAATTCCCTGAAAGCAGATTACCACAGCAAATGTACCAAATATTTCTAGCAAGGAAGATAGACTAATAATTTTATTGCATGTACATATAAAGAACCAGGTAAATTTTTTACTGAATTGATTTTTCGGATTCAATGGTTCATGGAAATCTTCTGTAAGGAGATGTCTTCGATTAGGTCCTGAAGAAAATGGTGCACTTGGATTAGTGGTGGGTAGGAAATGGACATTCCAAACCAAAAAGCATATGTCTTAATTTATTATACAAATGGTTGATATTCTATCATAGATTACACCAGGTTCATCAATGATTATATTATACCTAGGAATGGTTGCCCTTATATTAAATACATTTCTGAGCCTGGAATGTATGAGCAATTCATGTATCTAAAGGGCAAAAAGGGAAAGCAGTAAGTAGAGTCCTGGCCTTGGAATTCACAAGACTCATCTTTATGAGTTCTAATCTGGATCAGATACTTATTAGTTTGTGACTCCAGGGCAAGGCAATTAATCCTGTTTGCCTCAGTTTCCTCATCTATGAAACAATGCTGGGAAAAGAAAGGACAAACCTCTTTGGTACCTTTGCCAATAAAATGCCAAATGGGGTCACAAAGAGTCAAGACACCACTGAAATTATTGAACAGCAACAGATACAACTCATATGTAGGGTTGAAACTTGGGGAGGGTAACTTTAAGAAAAAATAACTCGGTGAAAATGTTTGTCAGAAGCTAATAACAAAGGCACAGTAAACAGGGACCTATTACAAATAGATTGTAGGGTTTTGATTCTGTGATGTATAATGACCCTTTATGTTCATTTGTCAACTTTAGAGAAGTGTAAAAATAGGAAGAGATTATCCTGGAGGAAATATCCACTGATAGCCTCTACACTGATATCTTCTTGGCAAAAATGAGTCTTGGAATAGGAATGATTGAAATATTAAGTCATTCTTTGTAATGTGTCATTTGGTGGTAAAGCACCTTGTAACAAACACCTAAGAGGCCTTCCTTGTTGATTGTCTTCTGGGAATAAAACTACTAATTTTTGGTTTCTTTTTAAAAGACTCCCTGAAAAACCAGGAGCTGATGATTGCTGGCCAAGTGTGGATGACAAAATTAGTTCTGAAAAGGAGGTAAGATTTCTTTATTGAATTTTTTTCCTACTTTTAAATTTCAGTTTGGAGGGTGCTTTGATTTGTTAAAAACTATATAGTAAATATAATCTCTTTAGTGTTTAACACATTAAAGACCCAAATGAACTTTAATAGATTGAGATTTTACCTCAAATAAGGTAAAAGCAAATAAGTTTTAGTCTTGTGTCAAGCTTTCTTTTAATTTTTGTTTTGTTGGTGTATGTGTGTGCTTTCTGAAAAACGAGATGTGTAATGCCAGAGAACCTGAGGCAAGATAGAGATTGGAGAGTTTTTAATATTTTATTTGAAAATAAATTGTGCTGGGGGCATGTTTCTCCCAGGGCTGATGTCTCAAAGCAGTCAGCAGCTAATGTGTGTTTCCCATGAAGTATGTATATGTCCATGGCTCCCAGCTATCAGGGTACACTAAAGCAGGGGCAGAGTCAGAGCACTGAGAGCGTGAATGGACTAATCAATCTGGTTCTGACAGGGTCGGGGGAGCACCAGACATTCTAATAAATTGGGATCAAGAACAATGACAGAATGGGGGGAAGCACCAAACATTCTGATAAGTAGTTCTGATAAGTATTCCCTTGTACCTTTGTATTTATCTGTGCACTGAAAAGTGTATTAGATTTGGAACAGAGGATCAGGCTTCATGTACCGTGACTGCCACTCTTAAATATATATGATAGTTTGTTTTTTTGTTTTGTTTTGTATTCTAAATGATACTTTAGATCCCTTCTAGTTTCCAGTCTATGAGCTATTCCATAATATTGCTTTTCTCCAAATGTTGGTTGTATAAATTGCTTCCATTTTTTTTCTTGTTAAATATGGCTAGAACAGCTATGAATATTTTTGTATACCTAGATCCTATTTTTCCTTCCTGTGTTCTCAGTATTAGAATTCCATAACAATGGAGTCAGAATATATGATCAATTTTATGACTCTATTATGTTGTTCTCTAAACCATCTTGACCAATGTGCAGTTCTATTAGTAGTATATTGGTGTTACATATTGCTAGTATGTATTTCCCATTATTTGTACTTTTCTTTTATTTTTCTGTGGCATTTTATTTTTAAAATACATTTTATTTGAAAAATCAAATTAAGAAAAAAAGAAAACAGAAAAGAAATAAAAAAAAAAACAAAATACAGCAAAACAAAAGAGAACATAGTCATGTACCCAGCAGATCATCGGGGAGGATTCAAAATCTAAAACATAAATTATTAGATCAAGAAAGTATATATATATATATATTTGTAGAAGAAATTATATTCATGATGTCCATTTTTTCTTTACTTCCTTGTAAATTGTTCCTTGGTTCTCTACTGCATACCTAATTTAATTTTTTCTTTTTTTCCCTTTTTAATCTTCCTCCTCCATTACTCTAATGTAAACTACAATTAAGAAAAGATACATATGTATCTTGTATACATAGGTAGATATATACATACATACATACACACAGTCACATATCTTTCCTATCCCTGCTGACTCTTTAAATAAATTTTGCTGGCTAACTTGCCCAAGGGTCCTTCCCTTTTCTAATTCCTTAACCCTTTGTTTCCCTATGCACCTATCCCTCCCCATTATTTCTTTTGGATTAGATTTTGTAGGGACTATATCATATATATATATATATATATATATATATAGTGTTCCTTATTGAATCCATTCTTCTTCTGCACTACTTTTGTATAACAGGATTACTATTTTTACCTTAACTCTGCAATCTTTCTTTTGAGCTCTTTTATTCATGTGAATATTAAACATATAGTATGCCATTTGCCATAATAAAGAAAAATAATTTATTGATCATTTCAACAATTTGTCCAAGTTGAGTATTTTAATCGTGATCTTTGATATTGGCTATTTTTTTTTAATTCAGGTTTTGTTGATGGAAAGTCCTGAAAATCTACAATTTAATTAAATATCCATTTTTTTCTCATTCAAAAATTACAGATAATTTTGCTGTCCTTAGGTTGCTCAGGTCTTTTGATTTTGGGTAGATAGATATGATTCCAGGAGTTGTGTTTTTTTTTTTTTTACTGTAACAACTGATAAATCTTGTGCAATTCTAACTATAGCATCAGCATACTTGAATTTTTTTTCATGTTTCTTGCAAAAATTTTTTTTCTTTATCTGATCTCAAGAGCTATCATTTTTTCTTAAGGTATGTTCAACATTCTGTTCTATTTTCTCATTCTTTATAATCTGTTTTGTTATATCTTGGTCTCTCATAGCTTAATTGGCTTGCCCAGTTCTTATTTTCAAAGAATTATTTTCATCTTTGAGACTCTGTACCTCTTTTCTGGTTGATAACTTTTTTATTCATAATCTTGTTTTTCTTGGATGGTTATTTATTTTTCATCATGTTTCTCATTTGATTTTTAAATTCTGTTTTGAGTTCTATAAATTCTGGGCAAGGAGCTATTTCATGTTATTCTTTGGGGTAAACTTTTGTGACTTAAGTGTCCACCTTTGAAGATGAATCCAGATCTTTCCTGTTTTTATTCTATGTTTCAGTGGCAGGGTTTCATCTTTGCCAGTTCAAAAAAAAGAGGTATTAGTGTAAGCATCTCTAATCTTTGGGTGGAGGGATGGTGCCTCAAGCTTCCTTTGAGTTCTCCACTTTGATCAGGAATGCCAAACCAAGAGCTCCATCCTCCTGCAAGTGCCCACAGCTAGCAGCATATCTGTCCTACTGCTTCTGCACTTAGCTAGTGCTGGTTCCTTCTCACCTGGGTCAGCAGCAGAGCTGGGCCTGGCATTCCCATTCAGGCAAGTGTTATTCGGTCTTCCCAGACTCAACCTTAAGTTGACAGTCTTGAAGGTGAAAGTCTCTGTGATTTCTTCTGAGGCTTCAGCCACACCCAGGTAGCTGACATGTCTCCATTTGATGCTTTTGTAGAGTTAGCCCAGAGGTATTGGCACTTGAGACAGGTTAATTCCCAGGCTGAGGTCTTTTCAGATCTTTTTGGGTTGTATCAGGAGGATCCCTGTTCTGTCCCAAGCTTTCTAGATTTTCACTAGTCTCTGTTCACCCCAAGGCACAAGTTTGTTCTATTTATGGGAAAATCTAAAGAAATAAAAATAAAATTTACCAACCTATCCTTCCAGAATCCTCCCTATTTGTAATGTTGAACCTTCTAGTTGAAATAATAAACTTGTGCTGATTTTTACACGTCTCTGACTGTTGGGAAATTGGAACATTTTTCAGGAAGTCAATGCTGTTTTTATTCAGTCATTTCATCATTTTGATGTATTATATTAGATTTATATATATATCAGGTACAGCCAATCTTCAGTTTTTGTGTAACCTTCAAGCTCAAACTATACATTGAACATATGGGAAAGAGGAGTGTTACCAAAGTTTGTAACTTCCACTGGAGATGGCTGATCATACCATTTCTCACCCAGTTTAGCTCCTAATCTTTGTACTAATTGTCTGACAGGTGGATCACTTCCTTAAAATTTTGTTAAGGTTTGACATGCACCTACAAAGTAAAAGACATTTGTTTTAAGTGGATTTTTTTAAATCAGGTGTCTATAATGCTTGATTTTTGACATTGATGTAAAAGCAATGAACAGCAAATAATAAAATATCCATCATTAACGTGCATCTTCACAGCTTTTTCTGGACCCAGAAAATTTTTAGAGTATGCACTTCTTTCAACTGCATACATTGAGGGCAAAAAAATTCAAACAATGCAATTGATGTAATGAAGGCATTCAGGATCCTGTGACTAAAGTTCTTATAGCCTGTATTTTTCAATTTAGTGGCCTCTTACTGTCAGAAACCTTTGTTTTTTTCCTGCTGAATGTGTCAAGCAGAATGAGTTAACCCAATAGGCAGGCCTAGCAAAAGGGAGTCTGACATCAACATTTCCCTAGTTCTCTTTTAATTTTCAGGAAAGAAGTAACTCAGACTAATTTTTACTGTTCCAAAACATATAAACAATCTAAAACACAATACTAAAATAAAATTCCTTATCAGCAATGATTTATATTAAGAATAAATTTCTAAAATGTATTTTCAATTTTATAATATATACAATGTTAGTGGATCAATTTTTTTGGTGAACAAAATAGTCCAGAAGAGTTTATTTCTATATAACGATCAGATTAAATTTATCACAATAACAGGTCTCAAAGAAATGTGAACTATTAAATGTTAGTATTGATAGTCATTGTTCTCATCATTTTTTTTTGGCAGAAACAACCAAAATTGAACTTGAGTAAAATTTTGAATGCTACTCAGCAAATAAGAAATATCAGTAAGCTTCTTGAAAAATTTCCACTCATATTAGTATTGCTTGCCTTGAAATGATAGATTTCTTCATGTACTCTTTTATTTGTTTTTATGTAGGAGAAGAACAGACTAGCATCAACTATACAGAAGTTACACCTTTCCTTGGGAACAATGAATCGAGTGATGAAGAAGAGAAAACAGATTCTTTTCCTAAATCTTCATCCCAAGCCCAGGGCTGCTCTCATCCTGTCCATACCCCTCCTGCTTACTTTTCAAAATCTTCCCTTATGAAGTCTACTCTTCTGGACCTTCTTAATGTAATTATATTTGCTCTGGTTCTTAACATTCTTATCATGTGTGTTTGCCCTCTATCCTTTTATCCGATGCTCACAGCCACTTCATGGAAATGGGAAGGATTCTGGAAATGCAAATCCTCAAAAGTCACATCACAAGAAAATTCAGGGAATTTTATATATTGAAGATAAAACATTGATGAGTCCAGACAATACATGACAATACAATACAATACAACTCTCAGAAAGAAGAACAATGAGAAAGCAGGCAAGATGAATGGCAGTTAAAAGATTATAAAGAAAAAGTAGCAGAGGAAGAAAAAAGTGATGAAGAGGAAGAAAGAGAAAGGGATAAAAGATGGTTAGGATGCTATAAAACAAAGAAGAATCAAAATATGTAGATGCAAAGGATGAAGAAGAAAGTCAAGATGACAGTTTTGAAAACATGAAGGAAAAAGAGAGTTTGAGTAATCATCAGAATCTGTGTTTGTTGTGAAATATGATTAGAATGAAATTAAGAAGAGCAAACACTGAACATTTCTACAGAATTTCCTGTGCCAGTGATAATTGATATTTGAAGAAACTTCGATGCTATTTCCCTTAAAATAAAAATGCAGAATATTTTGTTTAAGAAACTCTTCACCTTTCTAATAAGTACACAATTTCGATGTAGATTGAACCTTAGAGATTATCTAGTTCATTTATTCCTTAATTATGTTTTAAAATTCAGTTGTTCTGTTTTGATAGATAAATTCAGACCATAGACTAAAGAAAAATTTTGGAGGACATTTTATATTTCATTGTCATTAATTGTAGGACGATTCAACAGATTCAGAGGAGGAAGTAAAGAAAAAGGATGTATTGGTTAACAACTTTACTGGTAAACGATCAGCTGGTGAAACTCCAAATATTCCCAAAGATCTACAGGCTCACATTACATCAGAGAAAAGTGCTGGGAGAAAAGGTATGTTACTATTTTGACAGGGCTCCTGATTTCATCAATTTAGGAAAGCCACAAGGAATAAATTTCTAGTGATGCCTATTGGCTACTGATCTATAGCACAGAGTCTGAGGGTAGCCTGGAGACAAAGAAGTTCAGGATCTTTCTAATGGTCACACAACCAAAATATCAGCAATAGAAATTTGTTCGGATTCTTAAAGATGTTATGGGCCAGAACTTGAGACAAGATAATCTTAGGAAAGAGTACGATCTAGTGAAGACTCTTTGAGGAGCTGACAAGAGAAAAGGAAAGCTTTTGGAATTAATCTGGAATAGCAGCTACTGGTAGAAATGACTGAATTAGAAAATAAGGACAAAGACTCACTGAGAAAAGGAAGTTTCAAATTTTTTTAAGAAACCCAATTAGGGATTCGGTTTAAATTGATGCCAAAAGGGTTAGAGTTTAAGGTTAGTGTCTGAAGGGAACTTGCAAATACCTGATAAAGGTTACTCTTTTGCTCTCTAAACTTGAGTCCATTTTTTCATTGATTTTCTATGTGCAAGATAGACTGGAATAAACATTCCAAATCAGCTACAAGCTTATGGTACATCAGACAATTGTGCTGTAAGAAAAAGTGAATCATGGTTTTGACAGATCTCCTGATTTCATCAATTTAGGAAATCCATAAGAAATAAATTTTTAGTGATGTGCATTGACTACTGTTCAATAGCATAGAACAGTAGTATATATATATATATATATATATATATATATATATATATGTATATATATATATATATAATATATATATATATATATATATATATATATATATTATATATATATATATATATATATATATATATATATATATATATATATATATATATAGAACAGCTGCCTAAGTTCAAACTGGTCCTCTATCCACTATACAATGTACTACTCAAGTTGTAGAATATTAGAATATTTTTGCTCTTTCTCTGTGTAGAAGGTGTCATTCCTTCTCTTCAGCTTGTACTCATTGTTAAAAATCTGTTGGGGTCTGCCCTTGGGGTAAGAAGTTTATTTATTTATTTACCAGCTTCCTCCCAGATGGGAGGTAGAATGCAATAACCCTGTGACTTGCCTAAGAGAGAGCTCTGGGAGACAGTTCCCCTCCCCCCCCCAGAAATGCCTCAGAGGTGATTAGCACTACTGCCTTGTGAGGATTGCTCAGTGAAGGACCCTGCAGTGTGGCCTACTGACTGTCCTGAGGTTTAAGGCTCCCTTGGGGTATGGATATCAGCAGCTAACATGAAAAGCCCCTGTGCTCAGACCGGAAGTGTCTGTCCGGAAACCGGGGTCCCTATTTCAAAGGTTCCACTTCTCTGGGAATTCCTCTGCCACTAGAATTCCACTGCCTCAGGCTGAGCCCAGCACTATGTGGATTAGAGGCTGCCTCAGGGTGTGTCCCAGCTTTTCAGGATCTTAACTACCCCAAGGAAAAGCCCCAGGCAGCAGAAGGCTGCTGCACAGCAGTGCCTAGATCTTTTAGGTCACTTCTGGATTGGGGTGGTTCTAGAATCTGGCTTTATGTTTTAAAGTGGCTCGATTTCTCTTCTGAACTGCTGTTTTATAAGCAGAGAAGAATTAACAGCCTGTGTCAGATTCCTCTATCTCAGTGGCTTCTCTGATTCCTGAGTTCTCCCCAGCCTGATCAGCACAGTATGCTAGGACCAAGTCCAACCCTGTCTGTGCTGGCCTTTTTTCTTCCTCCACTTGGAACCGACCTTTTCTGGTGAAATTCCTGATTCTCTTCAGCTGATAAGTTGTGCTTCTACTCCTTGTGGTTTTTATCAGTTCAGCGTTTTTTTTTTTTTTTTTTTATTCATTTTTCCAACTTATCCCCTCCTTCCCTCCACTCCCTCCCCCCCGATGGCAAGTAATCCCATACATTTTACATGTGTTACAATATAACCTAGATAAAATATATGTGTGTAAATACCATTTTCTTGTTGCACATTAATTATTAGCTTCTGAAGGTATAATTAACCTGGGTACATAGACAGTAGTGCTAACAATTTACATTCACTTCCCAGTGTTCCTTCTCTGGGTATAGTTATTTCTGTCCATCATTGATCAACTGGAAGTGAGTTGGCTCTTCTTTATGTTGAAGATTTCCACTTCCATCAAAATACATCCTCATACAGTATTGTTGTTGAAGTGTATAGTGATCTTCTGGTTCTGCTCATTTCACTCAGCAACAGTTGATTTAAGTCTCTCCAAGCCTCTCTGCATTCCTCCTGCTGGTCATTTCTTACAGAGCAATAATATTCCATAACCTTCATATACCACAATTTACCCAACCATTCTCCAATTGATGGAGATCCATTCAACTTCCAGTTTCTAGCAACAACAAAAAGAGCTGCCACAATCATTTTGGCACATACAGGTCCCTTTCCACTCTTTAGTATTTCTTTGGGATATAATCCCAATAACAGCAATGCTGGGTCAAAGGGTATGCACAGTTTGACAACTTTTTGAGCATAGTTCCAAATTGCTCTCCAGAATGGCTGGATTCTTTCACAACTCCAAAAACAATGTATCAGTGTCCCAGTTTTCCCACATCCCCTCCAACATTCATCATTATTTGTTCCTGTCATCTTAGCCAATCTGACAGGTGTGTAGTGGTATCTCAGAGTTGTCTTAATTTGCATTTCTTTGATGAGTAGTGATTTGGAACACTCTTTCATATGAGTGGATATAGTTTCAATTTCTTCCTCTGAGAATTGTCTGTTCATATCCCTTGACCATTTATCAATTGGAGAATGGTTTGGTTTCCTATAAATCAGGGTCAGTTCTCTATATATTTTGGAAATGAGACCTTTGTCAGAACCTTTCCTTTTAAATTTATTTTCCCAATTTGTTACTTCCCTGTAACGAGCTGTCGTCTCTAGAAGCTGCCGGATTACTCTCTGGGAAGAGAACTGCTGTGTCTACTCAAATCTCTCAGACAGATTCTTCTTCCTGTAATGAACCGTTGTCTCCAGGCAGTTGCTGTTAACTCTTGTCCAAAGAAGTGACTTCCCTTCCTGCAGAGAGCCCCGTCAAGCCTGATGCAATTCAGAGTCTTCTTCTTGTCTCTGGGAGTCCTCTCTTTTATTCTCCCAGAGAATGGGCGTGGGATAATGCAAGGGCTTCTGGGAAGAACCACCCCAGCCAATGAGCTTGCCCCCTCTATCAAGTCAACCTGAGTTCTCACCTTGTAATTGTCCAGAAAATCTCAGTTCTCACTTAGTAATCCTAACATCTCCCCCTTTCTTTTGATTTAGAACATAGGACAGTCATGACCTTGAAACATAAATCCATCAATATGGGAAGTATTACAGATAATTACATAAATTACATAAGCACATAGTAACATAGTAACGTAACACATGCTAGAAGTATATAACATAATAATAAATTGAAAATTTATAAATGTCCATAAGTCCATTGTCCATTAGTCTCATCTTGTGTGAGGAAGTCCAATGATTACTGCTGGTTTTTAAAGTTCTTTAACAGTCTTCTTATTATCCATGCTCTTTCAGTGTCAGATGTTTCTTAGATCTTCTCCTTTATTTTGAGGCCTTTCTCTTTTTCTGTCTCTCTCTGATGGACAAGGCGAATATGACTCGTTGGCACCCATCTGATTCCTTCTCCTGCTGAAGAAATACAAGCAAACCCTCTCCCCCAGGCAGTTAACCTATCTGGTCCCTTCCATTCACCACTTTCTGGATCTCTCCACATCACCTGGCGATTATCTAAGGACAGTGGAGATGCTCTCACTGGACACTGCCCTTCTGGTGGGTTATAAAACCTGTCTGCTGGAGCCAGTGCATCTTTGTCAAAAATTAGAAAATTAATGGTATAGAGAACTAAATTTAGAAGTTCCCTAGGGCTACCTGTGGCTCCCCCTTTCTTTTGTTTTTGGAGGAGTGTCTTAATATCTCTGTTTCTTCTCTCTACTATTGCCTGCCCTTGAGGATTAAAGGGTATGCCCGTGGTATGTAAAATCTTATACTGTGCACAAAAGTGTGTAAAATGTTTGGACGTATATGCAGGTCCATTGTCTGTTTTTATTGCTTGTGGCACACCCATAATTGCAAAAGCCTGTATAAGGAATTCAGTGACCACTCGGGCTGTCTCTTTTGCTGCTGGCATTGCAAATGTGAATCCTGAAAAGGTGTCTACCACGACATAAATAAAAGATAGACGACCAAAAGATTTATAATGGGTCACATCCATTTGCCAGATTTCATTGGGTCTCAAACCACGAGGATTCTTCCCTGGAGGGAGTGTAGGAGCGTGGAAAGGAAGACAAGCTGTACAGCTTTTTACTATGCTCCTAGCTTCCTCTCTTGTGATTCCAAATTGTAAATGTAAAGCTCGAGCAGCCTGATGATATTTAGAATGAGATTCTTGTGCTTCCTGAAATAAAGGACTACTGGCTAACATGGTTAGAAGGCTATCTGCCTTTGAATTTCCATCAAAAATAGGACCTGGGAGTCCACTATGTGAGTGGACATGCAAAATATAAATCTTGCCTGGATGTTTTCTCACTTGCTCTTGAAGTTCCTTAAAGAGCTGATAAATATTGGAGGCTGCAAATTTTATTTGGGCTGTGGCAATTCTTTGTACTACACCTACTGAATAGGCTGAATCAGTAATTATATTTACGTCTCCTGGGTAATAAGTGAGAGCTAGCATGATAGCAAATAATTCATTCTGTTGAGTGGATTGAAAAGGAGTCCTGATTACTCTCTTTATGGTTAAATCATGAGAGTATATGGCACAAATATTTTCTTTGGAGGCATCTGTAAAGATTGTTGGTCCTTTAAGAGGAACCTTAGAAACCTTTTCTTCAAAATTCCATCGCCAATTATGTAGTAGCCGGGTAATCTTTAATGGAGATCCATGTGCAAAATTTGGAGCGGTGGCCAATAAAATTTGCCATTCTGGGATGTTCTCACAGCATACATTAATCTGTGCGTTAGTATAGAATGTGTATATTTTTTCAGGACTTATCCCAGATAATTGTGTTACTCTCTTAATAGCCTTTAATAAAATCCTAGCCACAAGCACTGGGTAAGGTGTAAGGCTTTGTTCTGGTTGTGCTGGGAGGTTCACCCACTCAATCACTCTGTCTCCTTGATGAAGGACTGCTGTGGGTGCCTCTTTTGTAGCAAAAACTGATATTTCCAAGGGTTTTTGAGTGACTCTTTCAACCACATTGGATAAAGCCAGTTCAACTTCTCTCAAAGCCTTTTGTGCTTCTTTTGTAAGCTGGCGTGGTGAATTTAAAGCACTGTCTCCCCTTAAAATGTCATAGAGAGGTTGTAGTTGATTGGTAGTTAAGCCTAACACTGGACGCATCCATTGGATATCTCCTATTAATTTTTGAAAGTCATTTAAGGTGTTCAACTTCTCTGTTCTTAAAGAAAGCTTTTGTACTGTGAGTGTCTTAGGATATACTTCATATCCTAAATATTGAAAAGGAGCATGTCTTTGAATTTTTTCTGTAGCTATATGCAGTTTGTAGTACTTTAATGTTTCCATGGTCCTTTGTAGACATGCCTCTAACATTTGTTCCTCAGGTGCACATCCCAAAATATCATCCATATAATGTAACAATATTACTTTTGGAAAGGCTTTTCTTACTGGAGCAAGAGCAGCTGCAACATACATTTGGCACATAGTAGGGCTGTTTTTCATTCCCTGTGGCAAAACTGTCCATTCATATCTTTTATAAGGCTCAGCCAAATTAACACTAGGCACTGAAAAAGCAAATCTTTTCATATCCTCCTTATCTAGAGGAATAGAATAGAAACAATCCTTAATGTCTATAACCCATAGAGGCCATTCTCTTGGCAACTGAGTAGGAGATGGAAGTCCAGGCTGAAGAGTTCCCATAGTTTCCATCTGTTCATTTACTCTTCTTAGATCAGTTATCATCCTCCATTTTCCAGATTTCTTTTTCACCACAAATACTGGGGAATTCCAAGGACTTAGAGAAGGCCGCAAGTGTCCTTGGTCAAGTTGTTCTTGCACTATGTCTAATAAGGCCTGAATTTTATCACTTCTTAAGGGCCACTGTTCTACCCACACTGGTGAATCAGTCTTCCACTGAATAGGAACTGGTGAAAGTGCAGGTAGGCCTTCAACAGCAGCCCTGCCTAAAAAGCCGAAGTGCTTATTTGTAATCCTATCTGCTGTAAAATGTCTCTTCCCCACAGATTGATGGGGATTTTTTCAACCACAAAAGGAGTAAAAGCTCCTGTTTCTCCTTCAAATACCCATCTCAAAGGCCTAGCACTAACTTCTGCTGCTATTGATCCTCCCACCCCAGACATATAGGTGTCTGCTTTAATCTTTGGCCAGTGACCGGGCCAATTGGCACCTCTAATAACTGTACGATCTGCACCCGTGTCTACCAATCCTTCAAATGGTATTCCGTTTATATAAATAGTAAGCATAGGTCGGTCAGCTGTCACAGCTGCTGTCCAATATATTCCTGGATTTTGTTCATTGGAGTCAAAATCTAGGCGACTATCACTAGGTTGCTTATTAGGGGTCCGTAACAATAAGCCTGATGCTACTACTTCTCCTGGTTGATAAATCACACGTTGTCTGCCTGTGCTAGTGACTGGGATATTAGATACACATTCTCCAGTCTCCCACATCAGTGTATGGATGGACACTGTTTTGTAGGCACTCTCAGAAGGTGAAATGGTCAAGCCTACTGTGCCTGGAGGCAAAGGATCCATAGGCTCAACAGGAACAGATTTCACTTCTCCAGGGAGTATCTCGGTAGTCTCTACTGCACACAACTCTATTTTTCCTAATTTCAATCCCTTTCTTCCATCTGATTGCCTTTTGGCTGATTGATCGTGTCTTAAAATTCTCTGGATGTAACCTCGGCTGCCATCATGCCCCACTTGGGGGGCTGAAGCTGGGCCCCACCTGTCATTTCCCTGTGTCAATCTACATTCGGAGGCCCAGTGGAGGCCCTTGTGACATTTTGGACATGGAGTTTTAGGTCTTCTCTCACCCTGTCTTCTCACTGTATCTCCATATCTACACTGAGCTCTTAGATGCCCAATTTTTCCACATTGAAAACATCGCCGAGTTTCTCTAGAAGGCCCTTGCCAGGAGGGACCCTGTCTTTCCACATTCATCATTGTCCGGGTGTAAAAAGCATTTGTTCCCACTGTAGCACAGCGTCTTATGATCTCCTCTAAAGGAGCATCTTTGTCTAATCCCCATATAATTCTTTTGCAAATCTCATTGGCATTTTCCTTAGCCAGATGTCTGGTCATTATTTCTGTAGCTGAATTTTCTCCAATAGTTCTTTTGACAGCAGTTTGCAAACGTCCCACAAAATCTGCAAAAGGTTCATTGGGACCTTGCTGTATTTTAGTGAAAGCCTCTCCACGATCTTTCTGTCCAGGGAGGACACCCCAAGCTTTTATTGCAGCCTTAGCAATTTGTTCATATATTGTCATGGTATAATTAATCTGTTCCGAATTCTCTCCATATTGACCTTCACCAGCTAAGTGCTCAAAAGTGAATTGTGTGTTAACTCCTATTTCCAAATTGCATCTGACTTGAATTTTACATAATTCATGAAATTCCGCAAGCCATAATAAATTTTCTCCAGGTTCCAGACATGTCCTTGCTATGGATTTCCAATCATTCGGGGTTAGGACTTCATAAGACAAACCATCTAGTAACATTTTGACATAAGCTGATGTAGCCCCATAAAGTGTACAACCTTTTTTCAAATCCTTAATTGTATTCAAATCTAAAGGTGCATATCTTCTCTTTTTTTTACCTACAGAGTCAGTATTTTCAATCACAGGATATGCATGTATAAAATCACTTATATCCTGTCCTTCTCTCTTAGCTTTAACCAATGCTTTTTCTAATCTTGTCATAGGCTTAGGCTTCTTCACAGGCAATTCTGTTTGTGTTTCTGCCTCTTCCCCTCTTTCTTCCTCCATCTCTGAAGGTGGGGTTGATGTGGGCCTGTCAATAATCTGTTCTCTAGGCAGGGTTGAAGCTTCTTCAAGAGAATCATACCATAATTCCTCATTTAAATCCTCTTGCTCTAGGGAAAGATCTTGATCTTTCCTTTTTTTCCTCACACTTCCTCCTCTGTTCATTTTTAGAACTTTTCCTTCTCCTACAACTTGCTTGATAGTTTAAGGCTAATTGAACTATGTTGTAGATATAAAATACTTCTGCAGAAATTGAACGAGGCCCATTTTTTGCTTGAAATTCTTTCATTTCATATCCCACTAGCTTCCATTTATCTACATCTATCTTTTCTTCCTCTAAGAACCAAGGGGATGTGCATCTTAATGCAGCCAAGAGTTTAGCAATCTGTACCCAGGTTACAAGTAAACTCTGCTCCTCAATTATCTTGATTATACTCTCTATAGTACCACTCCTGAATGGGGGTGGAGCTGAGGTTACTTCTGGGGCTGGGGATGAGTCGGCTGAGGTCCAGGGATTGAATTTAGCTAACATGTGCCCCATTTCAGCTATAAGAGATTCCTGGTTTAGCCCTTAACAAGTTAAGTTCCTTATTTATCTATTAGCACGCTCACTTAATCTTTAACAAAGTTTCCTCGTTACTCACGGTTCTGGGTCAGAGAGACTGAGATCTAGATCAGAAGCTTTTCCACTGGAATCAGGACCGTGTCTGTCCCTGTTTGGGCGCTAAATTGCGAAGGTCTGGTCTAGCTCCTCTTGTCAGGATAAGCAAATGTCCTTGCCCCACGTGTGGACGCCAATTGTAACGAGCTGTCGTCTCTAGAAGCTGCCGGATTACTCTCTGGGAAGAGAACTGCTGTGTCTACTCAAATCTCTCAGACAGATTCTTCTTCCTGTAATGAACCGTTGTCTCCAGGCAGTTGCTGTTAACTCTTGTCCAAAGAAGTGACTTCCCTTCCTGCAGAGAGCCCCGTCAAGCCTGATGCAATTCAGAGTCTTCTTCTTGTCTCTGGGAGTCCTCTCTTTTATTCTCCCAGAGAATGGGCGTGGGATAATGCAAGGGCTTCTGGGAAGAACCACCCCAGCCAATGAGCTTGCCCCCTCTATCAAGTCAACCTGAGTTCTCACCTTGTAATTGTCCAGAAAACCTCAGTTCTCACTTAGTAATCCTAACACTTCCCTTCTAATCTTGTTTGCATTAGTATTGTTTGTACAGAAACTTTTTAGTTTGATGTAATCAAAATCTTCTATTTTGTGATCAATAATGATCTCTAATTCTCCTTTGGTCATAAATTCCTTCCTCCTCCACAAGTCTGAGAGGTAGACTATCCTCTGTTCCTCTAATCTATTTATGATCTCATTCTTTATGCCTAAATCATGGACCCATTTTGATCTTATCTTGGTATATGGTGTTAAGTGTGGGTCCATATCTAATTTCTGCCATACTAATTTCCAGTTTTCCCAACAGTTTCTTCCGAATAATGAATTTTTGTCCCTAAGGTTGGTATCTTTGGGTTTGTCAAAGATTAGATTGCTGTAGATGTACCGTGTTTTGTCCTTTGTATCTAATCTGTTCCACTGATCTACCGTTCTATTTCTTAGCCAGTACCAAATGGTTTTGGTGACTGCTGCTATATAGTATAGCTTTAGATCAGGTACACTTAGACCACCTTCCTCTGACTTTTTTTTTCATTAGTTCCCTTGCAATTCTCGACCTTTTATTCTTCCATATGAATTTTGTAATTATTTTTTCTAGGTTATTAAAATAGTTTCTTGGGAGTCTGATCGGTATAGCACTAAATAAATAGATTAGTTTGGGGAGTATTGTCATCTTTATTATATTCGCTCGGCCTATCCAAGAGCACTGAATGTCTTTCCAATTATTTAAATCTGACTTTATTTTTGTGGCAAGTGTTTTTTAATTTTTCTCATATAATTCCTGACTATTCTTTGGTAGATGGATTCCCAAATACTTTATACTCTCAACATTTGTTTGGAATGGAATTTCTCTTTGTATCTCTTGCTGTTGCATTTTGTTGGTGATATATAAGAATGCTGAGGATTTATGTGGATTTATTTTGTATCTTGCCACTTTGCTAAAATTCTGAATTATTTCTAATAGCTTTTTAGCAGAGTCTTTGGGGTTCTCTAAGTATACCATCATGTCATCTGCAAAGAGTGATAGTTTGATTTCCTCATTTCCTACTCTAATTTCTTGAATCTTTCTCGGCTCTTATTGCCGAGGCTAGTGTTTCTAGTACTATATTGAATAGTAACGGTGATTTTGGGCAACCTTGTTTCACTCCTGATCTTACTTGGACAGGTTGCAGTTTATTTCTATTGCATATTATGTTTACTGACGGTCTTAAATATATGCTCCTGATTATTCTAAGGAATAATCCATTTATTCCTATACTCTCAAGAGTTTTTAGTAGGAATGGATGTTGGATTTTGTCAAATGCTTTTTCTGCATCTATTGAGATGATCATATGGTTCTTATTAAGTTGATTATTAATATGGTCAATTATACTCATAGTTTTCCTAATATTAAACCAGCCCTGCATTCCTGGTATGAATCCTACCTGATCATAGTGTATTATCCTGGGGATGATTTTCTGAAGTCTTTTTGCTAATATCTTATTTAAGATTTTAGCATCAATATTCATTAAGGAAATTGGTCTATAATTTTCTTTCTCAGTTTTCGATCGACCTGGTTTGGTATCAGTACCATGTCTGTGTCATAAAAGGAGTTTGGTAGGACTCCTTCATTCCCTATTTTTTCAAATAGTTTATATAGCATTGGGGCTAATTGTTCTTTAAATGTTTGGTAGAAATCACATGTAAATCCATCTGGTCCTGGGGATTTTTTCCTGGGGAGTTGATTAATAGCTTGTTCTATTTCTTTTTCTGAAATGGGACTATTTAAGCAATTTATTTCTTCCTATGTTAATCTAGGAAGCGTCAAAAGAGTTGATAAAGGTGTCCTTAAGAAGCCATGTAAATCCGTTGAACAAAATGTGGAAGTCAAACAAAGAAGAGTTGATAAAGGTGTCCTTAAGAAGCCATGTAAATCTGCTGAACAAAATGTGGAAGTCAAACAAAGAAAGAAAGGTAGAGGCTTAATATTCTGGATTTACTAAAAATAGATTATTTGCTTAATTTGTTACATGCCAATCCTCTTAGAATTAGTAAGCAACATAAATAGTAAAATCATGCAATAACAAAATTGATTGTCAGTGTTTAATCTTCTCAGTAGACCAGAATCTACAAGATGTTCTGATTTTCTCCTTTAATCAGTGTAGCAATTTCCACAAAAGCTGAAAGAGACTAGATTAGATTTGTATCTTTATTGTGCCTTAATGGTCTTTGTATTTAATTGTTAATTCCTACCTCTTTTTTTTCAAAGTTTAAAATCTTGAGGTATGAATATTCCCATATAAAATCTATATATAAATGATTGTTTCCTTTTTTTCTGTCATTGTAACTTATTATCACTAGCATCCTTGACACATACAATTTTCTGAAACTTTTGTTAAGTTCATCTTTTCACTACTGAATCACTCTCCATTTTGTCATATTCAAACTGTTTCTAGGTTAACTAATTCTTAAAATGAATTTCAAATTAACTCCTGGAATGTGTCTTGTTTTATGTTTCCTTGATTTAATCAGAGTAGCTTCTAGACTTACTGGAAGAATTAGGTGTCATTTACTTTATTTCCATTTTTGCATGAGATAGTCCTGCCAGTGATTTTACAGTTACCATTTATATTTGTTTCTCTCAGTTTTGTTAAATATCATTTTGGTTCTGTCTTTTTGATTTTGTCCTCTTTCTGATTATGTCTTGAGGTTTTGTCTCTGAACTTATGTCAAAAAGTGCTATCATGAATTAACTTTAGAAATCCAGTTAATTATATTTCTTTTTTTGTGTATGTAAATCTATGACTTTTGAAGGATGCATATGGTCTGTGATCTTCATAACCCAAAGCAATTCTGCAATCTCAAAAAATGAACATTTCTTAGTCCCTAATGGGAAGGAAAGCTTTCTTGCTAATCCCTCCTTCACAGTTTCCAGTTGGTCATGTTGTCCATTCTCTAACTTATCTCATTTTTTTCTTCACCTTCCTGACTCCATTTTTTGTTCTCTCCTACTTACTCAGTTAAGTTCTTGTAAACTCAGTTAAGGTTAGTAAGGCCAGCCTCATGTCCTTTGGTTATTGAGAAAATCCATTGATTCTATTTGTTTTTTACTTCTAGCCTAACTAATAAATTGATCATACACACATAAATTTCTTCCAGTTTATATTTCAATGGCAACAATTTTTGCTAAAGTAAATATGTAAATCAATCTTTACAGCTTCCTATGCTTTGCTCATGGGAAACAGCATCTCACAAGAAACTTCAAATCCTGCAGTAGATTGAAATTGCAAAATAATCAGATCCATTCGTAATTAATAAGATTGAATTTTTTTATATTTTATGTCTTATCTCAATATAGATTGAAATAGACAAAATTATATCTGTCATAACTAGCATTACTGTTAATGGGGAGGGGGTGGGAGAATTTCATTCATAGAAGAAAAGTAATTCTAAATAAAATAAAATTTCAATTAAATATTACTTTAGATGTTAAAGGAGAATTGAAACTTAAAGGACTATCCAATGGAGGACAGGAAGATTTCAGTAATAGTGACCAGAAACAGGTATGGAAAAGTGATATTTTTGATATTTTATTTTAGTAAAAGTGCCTTTCATATTAATTTTTCTAGAAGCATATTTTCAAAAGTTAGTGTAATTTTAAATGTATTTATGTCTTATTGAAAAGATTTTCTTTGGAATTATAGGGACTAATATGAAAACTCCAATCCTAGCTATGTAATAACAGTGTGAAGGAACAGTCCCAAAATAGTGCATTTTGTACATTTCTTAAATGACAAAGAAGCTAATTTAAATGATTTGATTATTTCATTGTTTTTGCCTTATTCAACAAAATAATTGTGGTAACAGAATTATCATAGATCTGGATGCGTGTGAAAGAGCATCTTAGTCCTGATTTCTTTCTTATACACAAGCTAAAATTTATTGTCACTGATGGCAAGGAAAGAATCCAGAATGTCAATATCTAGAAATGTATGTCATTTTAGAAAACTATACTAAATTCTATTATTGCTCAAAAATGTTAATGCATGGCATTAAAATGCTATAATAATAATATCTTAGTATTAATAATCGAAGTTATTGTACTTTATCTTAGTCCTAAATAACCAATCCTGTCTATAGTATCCCCCAAAAGTAGTTGATCGCTTTCTGTGACTGAAAAATTACTACCCAAATAAAGCAGCCCACTGTATATTTGAACAGCTCTAATAGTGTGGGATGTTTTCTTCTATTGATCAATAATTTGCCTTTCTATATTGTGCAACAAGGGCTAATGGTTCTGACTTTAAGAATCGAGTTGAAGTAATCAAGACCTGCATTCTAATTGCTAATATTTTGGTGATTTTTATCCTGGAATCATTTAAATCATATTTTCGATAAACTAGACAGCCCCACTTGTTGAGCAGACCTTCCTGTGATATGGCATGGCTGACTTCTGAGATCTCTTGTACTTCCTCTGGACTACACTTTCCCTTATCCTATCTAAGCATAATAATGTGGAATTATGAAGACAGAATCAAGGCCTGTTATGTCTCATGAAGAATATTCTCTTACTTTTGCTGCAAAGATCACATTAGCCCTTTTGATAACCTCATCATTAAACTTATGGCCCATTAGCGAATAATTCTATGTCTTTCTCTGAGAATTTCTATGGAAAATTGTTTTACCCCAGTGTGTACATATGCAGCTGATGTTTAAAAGTCTTATTCCAGTATCTTAAATTTATCCCCTTTGAAATGTTTCTTCTTGTAATTGTAAAGATTTTGTTTTAATCTGTAAAGATCCATTGTAATATCAGTTCTGTGATTTATTTCATCTGTAGCCTTTACTAATCCCATGCCATTTACAATCAACTAATAAGTATTTGATCTATCACTTCATCCTGATTATCAATGTAAAATGTTGAACAGAGTAAATATTGAGGATGAAGCTATCTGTTGCTTTCCAGGGGGATGAGTATTCTTTAGATCTGCCCAATGAAAAAGGCTAAATGTTTCTTTATTACAATTCACATTTTTGTCCTAGTCAACAAAGATCTTGTGAGAAATGTTTTCAAATACTTGTTGAAATCCAGGCACGCTGGGTTTTAACATTCCTGGAACCTAGTCTTCTATTCTCTGCAGTGATGACAATTTTATTGAAGAGGAAACTTAGGAGGGTCTAGTATAACTTCTTTCAATGAACACATCAATTCTTCATTATCCCCCCTTACATCCTTTTATGGGAAATATGGGAAATATAACTGGGGCCAGTATTTCCCAGGAGTCAATACCATTCAGCTTTCCTAAGCCCACAGCAACTCCCTGGTAAACTGTAATTACTCAAAGATTTCAGGTGAGATTCTTCAGTTCAATGTGCTAATTAGCTGGAGGGGCTTATGGTGCTAATTCTAACGGCATAGCTTGATCTCAATCGAGATGGTCTCATGATACCTCATGCTCTAGTCTCCCTGTAATGTCTTCCTTAACAGAAATTAAAAGAGTCCTAAAGCCCATGTTTCAGATGCTTTCTGTAAGATAGAATCTGATCGCGAGTCTTTTTATCATGTTCACTTAGTTGGCACAACCTGCACAATCAAGGGACAAGAGAGGCTGGAAACACAAATCAGGTCATACAGCCTTACCTTCCCACAGCATCTTTCCACAACTAGTTTCCAGTTCACAACCTGGGCCTTCAGTCCTATTTCTTTCTGGCCGACACATTTTGATCATTTGGGTGAATATCTCTGCCCAAGAAACAAGAATGGAAATGACCATTCCAATGTGATATCTTAACAATCAAAAATTATATACCATATAACTTATCCTCATTAACTGATTATAGAACTTCAATCTGAATATTTCCCAAATAGTACCCTACTCATCAACAAGTCAGTGAATTGAATTGAGCCCTTACTTTGACATGAAAAGATTCTATTCTTTCCTCTGTCTTCATTAAAGAGAATAAAGAGAATTCTATCATGAAAAGAGCAATAAAGAACACAACTGCTTTAGAAGGCTTTATGGACCCTAATAATGAATGTCTGTAGTTAGAAGTTCACTGTCAACTTGTTAGGGTTATTGTGGATGAGATTCCTGTCCACATGTAATGCATTCATTTTCTTGATAGATCTGTATATTTAGAATATAGTGAAAATCAGGCAAATAAAGTGTTGCCATCTCATTTAAATCATGGCTTAAAATGTCCAATTTTGGGGAAATGATATTCAAGGTAATTTAAAGTAGGTTATTTTGGTATAAACAGCTAAGAGGCATAGTGGATAGAGTTGCAGGCCTGGAGTCATGAAGATTCATCTTCATGAGTTCAAATATGATTTCAAATAATTGTTAATTATATAACCGCGAAGAAGTTACTTAAACCTTTTTTTGCCCTAGTTTCCTTATGAGTAAAGTGAGCTGGAAGACAAAATGCAAAATATTCACGTCTCTTTGCCAGGAAAACCTCAAATAGAGTCATAAAAAGTCAGAGATAACTGAACAACCATAAAAAAATTAAATGATAGAATATGACTCTGTCATGTAAACAATTTTTAAAATATAATTTATTCCAAAATACCTATAGGTATGCATCATAATTGTGGTTTGTTCCATGTAATTATGGAACTATAATCCCAACTCATCTGAACATTTGAAAAATTGTACTGGATCAGGGAATCAGGTCTTCCTTAACTATTTTAAAGTCATCACTTCCTACTCTATTGGTACCCAATAATTCTGTTGATGTGCTTAAGATATATATCGGAATAATTTCTTATTTCTTTTTCTGAATTATATATAAAAATCATCGGCCTTCTCTTGCCCATTCCTATTCTCTGATTTGTATAGAGACTTTGGACTGGAACCAAACTCAGAAAGGGACAATCTATGCAGGTCTATTTTTTGAAAATACAGTTATTTTACTGTGCATACCCTTTGACCCAGCAGTACTACTACTGGGCTTATATCCCAAAGAAATACTAAAGAGCTGAAAGGGACATGTATGTGCCAAAATGTTTGTGGCAGCTCTTTTTGTTGTAGCTAGAAACTGGAAGATGAATGGAGGTCCATCAGTTGGAGAATGGTTGGGTAAATTGTGGTATATGAAGATTATGGAATATTATTGCTCTGTAAGAAATGACCAGCAGCAGGAATACAGAGAGGCTTCGAGAGACTTACATGAACTAATGCTGAGTGAAATGAGCAGAACCAGAAGATCACTATACACTTCAACAACAATATTGTATGAGGATGTATTCTGAAGGAAGTGGAAATCTTCAACATAAAGAAGATCCAACTTACTTCCAGTTATCAATGATGGACAGAAATAACTACACCCAGAGAAGGAATACTGGGAAGTGAATGTAAATTGTTAGCACTAATGTCTGTCTGCCCAGGTTACATGTACCTTCGGAATCTAATGCTTATTGTGCAACAAGAAAATGGAATTTATTGTATCTAGGTTATATTGTAACATATGTAAAAATGTATGGGATTGCCTGTCATCAGGGGGAGGGAGTAGAGGGAAGGGGGGATAATTTGGAAAAATAAATACAAGGGATAATATTATAAAATATATATATATATATATATATATATATATATATATATATATATATATAATAAAAAATTTTAAAAAAAAGAAAATACAGTTGTTTTAAATCACATTTATTTTTCTCTCCAACTTAAGTCGTAATTTAGAGTTCCTATTTTTACACTTATTTTGATCTTTGATTTAAAGAAATGTAAAAGTGAGCACTAGAGAAACATATAAAAGTAGTAAAGAATCTTATGAATTAAAAGAGTAATGAGTTTAATTTTTTGTCCCATCCCAACTTTATATTTTACTTGTTTTTTAGATTTGAAACATATCTGTATTATAATTTTGATCATGTAAAATTACCAATGAAAAATAAAATACCTTTTTTGGAAAAAAAAAATTGTCCTTTTAGAGCAGGAAAAAAGATTGATATGAAATAGGAAATTTTCCTTTATTTTGATAGGAATTATAGTATGGCACAAACATAATAATTTACCTAATACCTTGGATATAATATCCTGGATAATATCTTGGATAAAATTTACTTTCCAATTTCATTTTTAGGGTAAATTTAAATATTTTTGAAATTTGAAACACAACGATTTGGGACTAACGATTAAGTTTAACTATGGTTTGTCTATTTTTAAATTGATCTTTGTCTTATTTCATTATCCAAGGATAAAGTTACTTTAGAAACAACCTGCATACCAGAAGAAACAGTACCTAAAAAACAAGTTCAGTCTCTTTGTGCTCCATTTTTGAAGAAGGAAATAAGGTCTGAAGGACCAGAATCCAATAGGAAATCTGATAGTGAAACGACTTCAAAAGAAAGTTGTCAAAAAACATGGATTGAGGAGGAAAAGGAATTCAAAAACAATAACTTAATTGATTTTGTGGAAAAGGTAAAACGTAAAGGCCCTCTAAGGGTAAAAGTTCTTCAGACATTTTCAGGGCAAACGGAACAAGATCGGCCATATGCTCTTTCATGCAATTTAGAGATGAATTTCCAAGAAAATATTCTTCAGTGCTCACAAAATAGCACCCTACAATGTAAGAATGACAATGAGCCAGAAATGGAACATACTTGCAAAGTAAATGAAGAGGATATTGCTTATGTTGCGAAAAATAGAAAAAGAGCCGGTTCCAAAATATCTATAAATAAAATGAAGGAAGATACATCATTTGATACAGAAATGGTTGTAAGTCTGCCAAGAAGTATCGGGAATTTGGGACCACATTCAGGAGGTTTCCTGCAATCAAGTGCTCCAGGAAGGCATTTTACTCACTCTGGTGATATAAAATTAATCATCCAGGAAAAAAGCCTGAAATGACTGCAAGAAAATGTAAGGAGAAAAACCAAACATAAAGAAACCTTATTCAAGAATAGTCATCACAATGACAGTAACTCTATAGATGAGCCAAGATGTTTGAAACACTCCCTTCCATATAGGGACAAAATGTCTAAAAACTACCTGGATGCAGAATTAAACCAACATACACAAAGATTGACAATTGAGTTGGAAATAATGCAAACAAAATCCCTGACTTTGGAGAAAGAAAAAATATCACCACAAAAACAGGTAGATTCACCTTCTGTCACTCTACATTCATCCTGTGAAACTGATTTTTCACTTCAAATGCTTGGTATTTGTACAACATGTATTGAAAACTGCATTAAGGAAAATATCCAGAAAGTCTTTTTTATACTTTTTATTTTGATTATCTAAATTGCTCCATCAATTTTCAAAGTATTTGCCATGTAAACAAGAAACTGTCTAAATCAGACATACAAATTGGAATATTAGACTAGGTAACCAAAAGAACAAGGACAAGCCTAAAGACAATTAGGATACAGACCTAAAAGGAACATAATGAACTCAGATTCTCTTTTTTGCAAATCCTTGTAATATTGGATATTTTAAAGACTTTTCCTTTCTATGGGCATTTTTTATTTTCTTAAAATACTGAAAACATAAGCTAAATTTGGGAAATTTCTAACAAAGGTACCTGATACAAATAATACTTTTATGGTAATCTGATACTTCATCTTTATTGATTTTACTAAAGTCATTACATTTTTGCATTTCAAAAGAAAATGAAACACAATTATGCTAATCATCTAAAATCAGTTTTCATAGGGCATTAATATACTATTTCTCTATTTATCCCACTAGTTATAAATTATAGGATTGAGTTTTAAACTTTGATCTTCTACTTTCAAGTTCAATGCTCCTCTTTTTGTATTTAGTTTTTCAAAATATATTTTTATTCACTATAGATATTTGCATAATTGGCTGGCTTTAGATGCTATTGTACTAGCACTGTTAATTCATTGAATTTTATTTTTGAGAAGGAGCATTGGCAGTCATTGAATCAAACACCATTATCTTATCAATGAGGAAAGGTTAGGCTCAGGGATGTTAGATTGCCTGGCCAAGGTCTCTTGGCTTATCTATACCTTCACATGTCCGTCTTTTCATTATATTTTCACAATAATAGCTGAACATATAACACAGTGTATACAAACCCAAACACATTCAGTTAGAGTTAGATTTAAGTGCTTCTTGTAGTTATGTTAGCCTGGGCAAATCCATCGACCTTACCAGGCAACTGAGACTTGGAGCAGAGGGTGATCTGAATTTATGGAGGGAATTTCCTCACTTGTAGTTACTCATACTGATGAATTCATAGGTCCTGTCCAAAAATAATGAGAATAGTATTTGAATGACTCTCAAATTACAAAGCAATCTCATGTGATCTTCATTACTATTCCTATAAAAGGGTGTGGACAAATAATTGTGGACAAGGCAATAGAAGCTCAGGAAATATAAATGACTTTGCAAAATGGTCAATTGGATTACTTAATGTACAAATCTACAAAATGATAGCATTACACTAATATTATTTTTTCCTATTTTTTTTTCTTTTCTGAAAGATCGTGCTTCTGGAAATACACAGGGAATAGCATCAATTTTCCTTAATATAGCAGTCACAATATCTAAATCTCACTTTAATCGATTTCCTATGCTGTTAATCAAGTTTTTTTTTGTTTTTTTTTTTGCTTTGTTTTATTGGTTTACTTTTTGAACTTGATAGTAAGAAATAAGAAATGAGAAATTGAGTGGGAAACAGCCATCATGGGTTTGGAAATAAACTTGATCTATATTTTCATTGTGAGAACATGAGAACATGGTGGAAAAGGGCAAGCATAAATCAGATATTGTATTTCAATCCTGTCTCCTTTTGAAAGGAGAGAGCTGAGAGATCTTGAAAGTAGAATGAGAAAACAAAATGAGATTGTAATTGAGCTGTCATTTTGAAATAGGAGTCCATGTTTCTACTTTCCAACAAAATTTATAAAACCATGACCATTATATATCCAAAATAAAAAGTGAAGATAAGATAGAGGATAATATGTATTTCAAAATAAAATTGAAAAATTAAAGGTAATGTGGCATATTTGATAGGGAACTAGTTCAAGTCCCATCTCTGACATATGTAGACAATACTTGTCTTCTAGATTTTGATAACATTGGTAGGGGAAATTTTCTCTTCAGGTAGCTCCTTGTACTAGTACTTGTACGTAAGTAAGCATATAAGTATATATGTATAAAAGTGTGCATATTTACACATGCACACACGCGTGCACACACACATATATGCATTTACACACAAAGACACACAACAATAAAGTAAGAATGATACTAAGCTTTCCTTTTAGATGGAAGGGGAAAAGAAAATGGAAATATTGGAGAGAACAGATGGTGATAAGTTAAGTGAAAGAACAACAACTGGCAAAATTAATAAACAGTTTTCTATGGAGAGCTATCAAAATGGTAAAGATGAGGAAAATAAAATTCCTGGGGAAGAAAGACCAAAAATGAGCATCTCTTCTAAGGAAAATGTAACACCTGTGCACCATGTTTTAAAGGGGTAAGTTTGTCAACATATTTAACTGGAGAATTATTATTAAATATTATCATTTATGGTGTATTCAGTTTGCTCTACAAATCTAGATTCAGATTCACTCTGCATCCACTTGTTTTTTGCCAAGAAAGAAATTAAGGTCACATGAATGCATATTATTCTATGGCTGTAAGTATATTTATACTATATTGTTATTATTATTATTATTATTATTATTATTATTATTATTGTTTTTGTTACATTAGTGTTTATTGAAAGAAGGTAGGTAGGCTTTGATGAGATCCAAAAAAATAGCATAGAATGTAATATGCAGGTGGCAAGGAGCAAAGCAATTCAGTTTGGAAACTTTGAAGAGGTATAAATAATAAGTACCAATGAGACATGAAAATAATCTTACAGCTACTCCAAAAATTAAATGTGTTCTCTTACTCATTAGGAAGTTTCCCATCAGAAGAAATATTCAAGAATGAATTAATTTTTAAAATGTTATCATGGGCCAAGCATTGGGGATACCAAGGCAGAGAACCTAGATTCTTAAGAAAGGGTTCACACTTTTAATTGCAGACATGCAAATCATTAAAAAGATCCAGTCACCCACCCACTACCATGTAAGATAAGCCTGAGGAGAGAAAAGGTATTGTCCTTTCAGGATGGCAGAATAAAAAAAGGGAATTGACAGAAATGTAAAGAGAAGTACTCACATAGTCCTTGTTGTATAAGTCCTTCTAGTGCTCATATGCCTTCTGGACAGGCTGAGGAAGAGCAAAAGGTAGATAACTTCTACCTGCTGCCCCATCTAGAAAAGTCTTAGGGGACCATAAGGTGATAGATGAGACACAGGAATATGGTAAAGAGGGTTCACAATTCATGTTGGGACTGTATTTACTAGACCACCTCTAAAATTCCAACTGATGAGAGTTGGAATGTGGAAGTGCTCTGGATTGACAGTTAGAAAGTAGAGAATGTTTTTTTAAAAGCCCAGATTTACTTGAAAACTAATTTAATAGATTTAAAAATAACTTTAACTAGCTCAATTAATTTCAAGACTAAAAATAAATAAATTAATTAATTAATTAATTAAATAAACATAAATTCAGGAAGACAAAAATTTATAATTCTCTTTAAGAGTCACTGAAAAAGGCATCATTCCCTACCTCAATGGCAGTACTTACATATTGTGACTTCAGTTGCATGCAGACAGAAACATATTTACTGTTCTTTGATTAGTGGGACATAACCATATTAGACATATTAGTGAGAAACAGTAAAGCCATGGACAATTGAGAGAAAGTTTCCTTTTCTAAAAATTGTCATCTTTTACTTTTATATAAGCCTCTTTTCCCAAGATCTCACTCCTCAGCCATCTACTGAAACATTCTTCATCCCTACCTCAGTATTGCATGCAGTGTTCCACATTGATAATGCTCCACTTGACATATAAATAGGAAGTGGCACCCTCTCATCTCAAACCTGGACATTATAATTTCACAGTATTCAGTTGTGGTTATTTTATTGTCCTTAATAATTATATTATCGCAGTTATAATTTATATTGTTGTCCTGGTTGTCCTTACTTCATTTTGCATTAGTTCATCTAAATATTCTCTTCCTCTTATGTAATTGTTATTTCTCACCATAGAAATGATGTTCTATTACATCAAGAAAGCCTAATTTTTTTTTTGCCATTCTTCAGTCAAGGATGCCTCAGCTACTTTATTTGCAGTTATCTGCTACTACAAAAAGTTGTTGCTGTGAATATTTTGGTTTTTAAAACTTTTCTTGACAGTGAGTAAAACTAACTCATTGGGGTATATGTTTAGCAGTTGGAGAGAGAAATAATGGTAAAGTACCAGAGAAATTAGTATTCTTTGGAGAAGTTTGCTGGAAAGGGAAGCAAAAGAGGGTAAGTTTCAAGTGAACATTCTATTTAAGTTCTGTGAAATTTGTGAATAAGATGCTGGAATAAATTGATGTCAAAAATGATTACAAAATGTGCTTTTCCACACTAAATTCCTTCTTTGATACCTTATCAGAGTGGGAAAATGAAGTTACTAAAAGTTACATGTACAGAGGAATAGGTAAGTTTGTGAAGTCATTCGAGTTGAATCAAAGAATAATCTTCCTACCATTGTGATTGTTAGTTGCTCACTGTTTTAACTAGAATGCACAATCTCTCTATCTCTCTGTCTCTGTGTCTCTCTTTCACACACAAACACACACACACACACACACACACACACACACACATACACACACACACAGAGGAATGCATTAATTCTTTAGGCAGCCCATTCCTTTTTTAAATAAGTCTTAGTTGTTTGGAAGTTGGTTGCTTTTTGTGTTCTTTGTTTTTCATGTGTTGATCCCAAATTTGTTTATCTGTGCCTAGTCCTAGCTTTTAGAGGGTCAATTAAACATTATGTTTTATTGTACATTTGATCACAAATACTACTTCTCATCATGCCAGTTCTTCCTCTTCTCTTACTTATGGTAAACATCTGCAGCAAACATCATCAGTTGCCATTTTTTTCACCATCCTGATTTCTCCTCTGGAAATATTCTCAGTGCTAATTGTCTTTTCTAAAATATATCACCCAGGAATGAATATCTTCCTCAAACAGGTTCTGATCAGGGCATAGTATATGGAAAGAATCACTTCCCTCCTCCTGGATTCTATGAATACTTAGAATTCCACCTACAATCACATTAAGACTTTCTTTTGGTATTGTTGGCACATATCAAGCCTGCTTTGATAACTCCCTGATATTTTGCACACAAATTGTGTAATCGCAAGGATCTGCTTTTATGCGGCTGAAGTTTTCTTAGCCCAAATATAGGCAGGAAATGGGAACCATTGTAGGTGAAGAAAAGGTTGGTTAAGAAGCACATATTCCTAGACTAGAGAAGCACATATCTGACTAGAATGGGCCTTGTATTTTGAGGAGTGTGAGAAACTTTGTTGGATTAAGACTGTACGCCTGAAGATGAAGAAGCTTCACAGGTACACAGTGCAATTTAATGCACTACTAAAGAAGGGGACCATTAAAAGTTTCTGTTCTAGGGAATGATAAGATCAGCATCTTAGTTAAGGAAACTTAGTCTGGAAGTAAAATGTCACATATTTTAAAATAGAAAAAAATATGTCTCCCACTGTTTTCTTAGAAGTTTTCAATAAAGAATTATTTAAAGATCAACTTATTGTTGGTTTTTGCTTCTTGTTTTTGTTTTTTTTTTTTGTTTTTTCCCTGCAATTCTTCATCTGGTATCCTACTCCATAGTCGTGATGAGAGCACCTTAAATAAGACAAATAAATCCTTATGCATTAAGGTAAACTAGTACTGGACAAACTCATAGAAAAATATTAGCAATGTGTGCTTTTTCTCATTGTAGAAGACTGTTGTCCTGATGTCCTTTGTTCTGCCAGTTGAATGTTCTTTCTAAGTATTCTTTTGGTATGGGACATGCACTGAAGGAATGACAGGAAAGCTAATTATTCCTGGCAAAGCTAGAGGGCCCAGACTTCCCTTAAATATGCTCATGCTACATTACTTGCCACTGTTTGGTGGTTGAAATTCTCCTTTTCTCAGTTATTATGAACCTGCCCCAGTGATAATACACTTTAATTGACTCATTGTGGTGACAGGGCACAGCAGAATTGACATGGGTCTATGAAAAGTATATCTTCACCATACATACCCAAGCATTAGTAATAATCCCAGTCTTGTAGTGAGAAGATTAAGGCTCAAGTCTTCAGTCTCCTAATGTTCTAGCATGGATTGAGAACTGGAAGGCAGTGCAGGGGTCATGTAGTCCAGGCTCCTAAGCGGTTTAGTCTCAGTCATACCAGTGAAAAAGAGGAAGAGTTGGGGTTTGAACTCCAGATTCAATTCACTTTCCACTGCACCACAAGGCCAATGTTAGCGGTAGACTCTAGGACATATCACACACACATTTGTAAAATAGGGATTGTTGTAAGGAAATTTCTTGTGCTATAGAAACATGAACTGTCATTATTCATCCAATGAATATATTATGTTTCTTGTGCATGAGTATTCTGCTTTTATTGCTTTTATTACAATAGCCTTCCCTATCTGGACTTAACAGTAGATATAGGGACAATGATGGGGGATATGGCTGGGTATATACTCTATTCAACTTACATTATTGTTAATGCAACAGTTGATTAAAATCACTGGAAAGAGAGAGAAGCCATTTTCCTCATCTACACTTTAACCATAATTTACTTCTTTCGAACTTAGTTTTCTCCCTCTAATTTGTAGGACATATCTTGTTATTTTTTAAACATCTAGAAAGAGCCAGTCGTTTTTTCACAGCATTTGTGTCTTTAAAGTTTATAATTTTATATAATCACATTTAAGCTTCATACTCGAGTATTAAAGAGAATTTGTGGATAGTGTTATCAGCAGGAGTACTTTCTCTAGAGGGGAATATCATGGTTTTCTGAGTAGTTTCCACATGCTTTATTCCACAAGGTGTCCACTAATATCCTGGTATAACTTGTTTAAAAAGCATTAGTTACATAAAATGTGAAGAGCCTTATGCTAGGCTCTGGGAAAAACAAAACGGTGAATGAGATTAATATCTGACCTCTATATTTCAATATAATAAAAAGAAGCCAAGGTACATATAATTTGAATGACCAACATATGATTATATTGATTACCATGCTTAATATTTTATAAAACTTAGAATAGAGTACAAGGTACTAGGCATAGTATTTTTGGAAGAATCATTTTATACTGACAGTCATAGTTTTCTGCTCATATTCTTGTCCTTTTAGAATCTTGATGACAAGCAGTTTGGGACAAACAATTGACTAAATAATTCATTAGTATTCTATTGCAAGTTAAGATTTTCTGACTCACCTTTATTTTGAGAGTATTCTCAACTAGTTATTAATTTTTAAATCAATTTAAATAAATTAATTTAATAAATTTAATAATAAATTTTAATAAAACATTCAGATGTTAATTCAGAATTTTTTTATTTCTTTTAAAAACTTTTTGACAGAAGGAACAATAGAGGTATAGAAATATGATGGAATAATATTATAATGACAACAATATGGTAAAGACAATTTTGAAATAATTAGGAACTCATCACTCTTGCCACCATAATGAGCCACCATAATTTCAGATGACAAATGATGAAACGTGCTACTCACCTAGATAGCTAAGGGATTCAAAGTATAGAAGGAGACAGATTTCTTTTTGGGGGGACACAGACAATGCAAAAATTTGTCGTTTTACTATGAATATTTGTAATGGATTATTTGTTATTCCCAGTTGTAAAGGGTTCCGATAGAAGGGTGAAAAAGTAGATTTTGAGCAATTAAATATAAACATTTTTTAAAAAAAATTTACAAAGCACATCAAAAATACTTTTCAAGAGGCAAAAATAGGCATTTATTAAAAATTATGGCTATAAGATTAAATAGAAATATGAAAAATCATATGATTTTGAAATAAAAATGTATTGAAAATCAAATAATTACAATGACACACTTTTATTTATATTTATAGTAAAGTAAATTATTTGTCTTTTAGGCATGCCAAGAGAACATTCAATGAAAATAATAAGGTATTGTAAAAACTGCTAAAATAGATCTTAATTTAGAAAATGATACTATTTTCAATGAACAAATAGGATCCCTCTTCTGCATTTTGAAGCACAGGAATATTTAATCATAAAAAGGATATGTTTGGAAACAATCTTCAAGTGAACGTGTCCATTGTGAATGCCAGAAAACTAATTATATTTCTGGCTTTTCTTTCATTTCCCCCATAGATAAAATGAAGATTATTTGCTATCTGTAAGAGATATCTGGAAGGGTCCATAAGAGAGGCCAGGCAAGCACAGTTAGGATATAACCCAGGCCTATGGCCTGGAGATGCCCTGACATGAATGGCTATGGCTACATAGGGACTACCTTCCTGGGTGGCATGTCCCGCCTCTGCGGGAACCCTGAACACTCTAAAATTGCATCAGGAATGGGAAGTTTCTCCATCTCTGACTGGCTGTGCCTATGACCTCAGGGATCTGATATAGGCTCAATGGGGGAGGAACCCAACCCTTTTCAACTGGAGCTCTGCCAAGCAGAAGGAGCTAAGAGAGTGCAGGAAGTCTTAGAGTAGGATGTAAACCATGTGAGTAAAGTTCTTAAGCTTGCCTGAATAAACTCCCGGGTGCTCTGTTGTACCTCCACTGCATCCATGTGAGATAGCAGACAGAGGATTTCTGAAGGCTTCAGGAAGAGCTAAGCTTGATATTAATGTTTACCAGAGATTTCTCTGACAGCCTGGGAATTAGGAGAGACTAGCAATAGCAAATGCAATTATAGCATGTTGCAGATATCGTGACTAATTTGTGTAACTCCTCATGAGATTGCTAAATCAGCTTCTAGGTAGAGATGTGGCTTAGTGAATAATCAAGATCACCTGAATTTGAATCTGTTCCTGGGCTCTTCAGTAACTATATAATTATGGACAAATCACCTGACCTCTATTATAGCCTGTTTACTCATTTGTAAAATAATTATGGGTAGTGCTTTTCTCAAGAAATTTTTGTGAGGATAGCTGCTGTGAAAAGCTATAGACATATAGAAAAACTATAGAAATGTTAGCCATTGCTATCGTTTTCAAGTTTGTTTTACAATAATTTTACATAAACTTATTACCTTAACTTTATGTCTTCTATAGGATAAAGGAGAGATGTCTGCAGATACTCTTGATGACATCACTGAATCACTTGAAACAGATACAGTGAATTCTAATTTACCTCCCTCAATTTATACCAAGGGTAAGAATTGTTTTAAATTTTCTAATGGAATACCGGTGTTAAACAGAAACTAAGTCTGCACTTATATCCAAGAAGATAACACGAGTTCTATTCCACTGACCCATAGTAGAGTAGAGGTAACTTTGTGTTCTCTGGGAGGCTCTGGCATTGGCGTCTAATGTGTAATGTCTGGCAGAGTTTGCCAAGCTAAAAAGGATCATTTTGGCTTCAGGGTGATGATTTTTCAGCTACAGAAGTTCTCATAGAGGAGTTACTATGTGTTTCAGTGCCAAAAGAATTATGTACCTACTGTGTGCCAAATACACAAATTTTAGAAAAACAAAATCCTTGTCCTCAGAGAGTGTGCAATGTACTAGGCAGAAAGAGCTTACATAAATAACTCTAATGGGAAAAATAAACAAATAATATATACTAACAAGTAAATAAAAAGTATAGTCATAATTATATGTGAGGTATAAAGTGGGAAAGAATGTCAGCTAGCAAGAATAAAAACAACTTTCTGAAGGTTTTAAAAATGAATATGAATTCATTAGGTCGTGGGAGTCCAGGAGAACTGGAATGAAAATCTCAAACATGGAAACTGTGAGCAAGGAGAAACGAAAATAACACTGAAAATCCAGTTTTACAAGACAGTATATAGCAAAAAGAAGTAAATATGAAAAGATAGGTATTAGGAATGTAGGACGATTAGTTTTGTGTGTATAAACAAATCACTTAATATTGGAGCTTCATTTTCTTAATCTGTAAAAGACTAACTTCACAGGATAATTTCAGAGAAATTATTTTGAAACCTATATGTGCTATATTATTTAATGTTTATTATACATACTGAATGCCAGCATACAGTATATGAATTTTACCTTGTTGATAATAGAAAAGCATTGAAGAAATTGACATTAGGTGATTAAAGTGATCTCGTTCATGGAAACAATGGGTAAAATAGTAGAATCTTTCTCTACGTGACCAAAAGTCGTAAGAATGTTACAGATTTTCTGCCTAGTTTTTATAATTCTTCTATCAGCATGTCATACAGGATATTGCACTAGACATGTTATCATGAATATTTAAGTACAAATTCTGCCTTATCTACCTATTAACTGTGAATCGCACCAAGTTCTCTAGCTTGTCTGTGATGGTTTCTTCTTTTGCTTTAAATCTTGCATCTCATGGAAGTGGATATCTTCAACAGCGAAAATAGCTAATCCAATTCCAATTGATCAGTGATGGACAGAATCAGCTACACACAGAAAAGGAACACTGGGAAATGATTGTAAACTATTAGCATTTTTTTTTCTTTTTCTCCCCAGATTATTTTACCTTCCGAATCCAATTCTTCCTTTGCAACAATAACAACAAAATTCAGTTCTGAACATATATATATATATATATATATATGTTGTACCTAGGATATACTATAACATATTTAATATGTATTGGAATGCCTGCCATCTAGGGGAGGGGGTGGAGGGAAGGAGGGGAAAAATTTGGAACAGAAGGGAGTACAAGGGATAATGTTGTAAAAAATTACCTATGCATATGTACTGTAAAAAAGTTATAATTATAAAATTAATTTTTAAAATGACAAAAAATATTGCATATTAGATTTCCCCTACTGTCAATGTCAACTTCGGTACACATTACAAGCAGAGCCCAGAACAACATTGTTCTCCCCTACATCCTTGCTGTTTTAGTTCTGTTGAACAGTGAATCATATGAAGAATTGAATGTTGCCATGGAAAACCCAATAAACAAGTCTGTTAAATCTGGAACTTGATATGACCCATTTTTCTAATTCTGGATTTGGTCTAAATTTTTAAAAAATTTTCTTCTGGTGTTTCAGTTAAATGTTGGTTAAAGTTACCAGAACTCTGGCTAAGGAATAAATGAGGGAAGGATTTTACTGTATATGAATGATTTATATTATAAACTTCTAAAGGACAAGCAGTGTTTACATGTAACTATTTGAGGTAAAACACATTTATGATATTTTAAAAGTAATTTAGCATATTTTAATTCATAATCATAAATTACAATTTAATTATATAATGTATTTTATTCATCTTATTGTTGCCATTCACAGTATACATCAGGAAGTTTAATTTTCCCACATATTTTCTTATATAAAGAGGAATCCTGAGGTTTCAAATAGTGTTTTTTTTTAAATAAAATAATGTGTAACCTAAGAGATTCTGTTTAGCTGTCTACAATAACCCAAAGGAGGTTACTTTAAATTCAGTTTAAATTTATTGACAAAATGATATTTTGATATAATCTTAGGATACATATGTGGAGACTGTTTTATCAGTGCCAAAGAATCTGCATTCTAAATATTCTCCTACTGCCCCACAGATTTTAAAATCCTAATATGTTTCTTTACTTGTGTTTTTCTCTATACAGATTCAGATTACATTTGGGAAAAAAAGAAAGTACTTCCTATATATGAACCAGCAGTAGAATTTAAAAATTCAAAATGGACCCAAGTCAGAAGAAAAGTTAAGCTTTTAGAAAAGATGATTATTGGACTACGGGAAGAATTGTCAGAGAGAATGGAAACTAAATACCAGTTAAAGAATCGAAAAGCAGAATGTGATAGAAAACTCTATAGAAGCAGGTATGGATGGCATAAGTTTAAATCAAGGTTTGAAAGCATTACACTTACAATGAAACATTGTGACAGAAAATTTGAGGTTAAGAAATGAAAAATGAAAATTCTTTAAAATAATGTAATGAGCCCTACAATGAATCCCTTTAACTTAATGTGGTATAATCCATCTTCCTGTTTGGAATACTTTCCAATAGGTTTCCACCCTTATTTCATCATGTTATTTTTGAAGCACAGATTGCCCCTAATCAACATATATTTAACAAGTATCTTGTGTGCACCAAGCACTGTTGTGGGCACTGAGGCTCAAAGACAAAAATAAAGTGCCACGGGGAATTTTACAATCCATACAAGAATATAGGATGTAAATACAAATGTAAACACAATAAAGTCATAGAAATCTGGAGCAGGAAGCAGGGCCTGGTTTTCAAAGGAAAGGAGTAGCAGCAACTTCATGTAGAAGAAGGTAGGGAAACAGAATTTCAAAAGAATTTCAAAAGAAACAAGAAATTCTAATGGAGGGGGAGGTTAGAAAAGCAACAGTGCACTCCAGGCTGAGAAGACACGCTTCACAAAGATGTGGCTTTGGGAAAGAAGAGTTTTGTGTTGTCCTGTGTAGAAGTAAAAGAAGGACACTTTGACTGGATTGTAGACTGCAAGAAGGGGAGTAATGTATAATAAAGTTAGGAAGGTAGTTTCTGTTTCTGATATGCTATAAATATCTGCATATTCAAATTCCTCTGCAAATGTCCTAGTGCCCTGTTATATGCAGAATACTTTGTGAAACTTTAGGGCAGATAAGAGAAAAATATGACCTGGCCTGAGCTGTCAAGGAGCTTACACCCTTGGAAATGGTACTGTTTCTCTTGGTTATCTCATCAGCTCCTCATGAGTTCCTTTAATACCCTTGTGGAGGAATGGTTTCCACAGTGATATATACTCAGTGGTAGTCTTTCTCTTGAGCCCCTTCCATACGTCAGTAAGGTTTTTTGGACATCTCAAATGGGATGTGCCATATGCATCTTGGCCTTAACAGAATTATCTTTTCTCCCTAAGCCCTCTTCTCTTCTGAATGTCTCTATAATCAGTGACAGCACCTCCCTCCGATTCACCTAGGACTGCAACCTTAATAACAGCCTTATCTTCTCTTTTTGGTAATGACAAATTTTCTGCTTTTTGAGCATCTCTCATAACGTGCATTTCTGTCTAATAACAATCATCAGTACAATGCAGGCATTCTTTGCATCTTGCTTATATTATTGCACTTGCCTTTCTCTTTCTTTCTCTGAATAAAGACCTTCCACACACTAATCCATTCTTCAAAGAAGCCAAAGTGATTTTCCTCAAGCATAAATGTTACCATGTCATTACTCATCCTCTTCTAGGAGTATTGGCACCCTATCATCTCCAAGATCAAATAAAAATCCCTTTTCTTGCCTCTGAAAGGCCATTATAACTAGCCCTTTCCTGCTTTTCCAGATTTTTAAAAAATTATACCTTTTTAATGGGGAAATCAAACTATCACTTTTTGCAGATGATATGATGGTATACTTAGAAAACCCCAAAGACTGCTAAAAAGCTATTAGAAATAATTCATAACTTTAGCAAAGTTGCAGGATACAAAATAAATCCACATAAATCCTCAGCAGTTTTATACATTACCAACACAATCCAACAGCAAGAGATACAAAGAGAAATTACATTCCAAATAACGGTCCATAGTATAAAATATTTGGCAATATATCTACCAAAGGAAAGTCAGGAATTGTATGAGCAAAATTACAATACTCTTGCCACAAAAATAAAGTCAGATTTAAATAATTGGAAAGACATTAAGTGTTTTTGGATAGGCTGAGCAAATATAATTAAGTTGACAATACTCCCTAAACTAATAGTGCAATACCAATTAGACTCCCAAGAAACTATTTTAATGACCTAGAAAAAGTACCGACATAATTCATATGGAAGAACAAAAGGCCGGAAATTTCAAGGGAATTAATGAAAAAAAAATGAAGGTGGCCTAGCTGTACCTGATCTAGAACTATATTATAAAGCAGCAGTCACCAAAACCATTTGTTATTGGCTAAGAAATAGACTAGTTGATCAGTGGAATAGGTTAGGCTCACAGGACAAGATAGTGAATAAAAAGAGCTATCTAGTGTTTGACAAACCCAAAGATCCCAACTTTGGATAAGAATTCATTACTTGACAAAAACTGCTGGGAAAACTGGAAATTAGTATGACAGAAACTAGCCATGGACCCACACATAACACCACATACTAATATAAGATCAAAATGGATCCATGATTTAGGAACTAATGCAAACAAGATTAGAAGGGAAGTAACAAATTGGGAAAACATTTTTACAGTTAAAAGTTCTGATAAAGACCTCATCTCCAAAATATACGGAGAATTGACTCTAATTTATAAGAAATCCAGCCATTCTGCAATTGATAAATGGTCAAAGGATATGAACAGACAATTTTCAGATGATGAAAGTGAAACTATTTCCACTCATATGAAAGAGTGTTCCAAATCACTATTGATGAGAGAAATGCAAATTAAGACAACTCTGAGATACCACTACACACCTCTCAGATTGTCTAAGATGACAGGAATAAATAATAATTAACATTGGAAGGGAAGTGGGAAAACTGGGACACTGATGCATTGTTGGTGGAGTTGTGAAAGAATCCAACCATTCTGGAGAGCAATCTGGAATTATGCCCCAAAAGTTATCAAACTGTGCATACCCTTTGATCCAGCGGTGCTGCTACTGGGCTTATATCCCAAGGAAATACTAAAGAAGGGAAAGGGACATGTATGTGCCAAAATGTTTGTGGCAGCCCTTTTTGTAGTGGCTAGAAACTGGAAAATGAATGGATGCTCATCAATTGGAGAATGGTTGGGTAAATTATGGTATATGAATGTTATGGAATATTATTGCTCTGTAAGAAATGACCAGCAGGATCAATATAGAGAGGCTTGCAGAGACTTACATCAACTGATGCTGAGTGAAATGAGCAGAACTAGGAGATCATTATACACTTCAACAAGGATACTGTATGAGGATGTATTCTGATGGAAGTGGATATCTGTAACATAGAGAAGAACTAATCCAATTCCAATTGATCAATGATGGACAGAATCAGTTATAGCCAGAGAAGGAACACTGGGAAGTGAGTGTAAACTCTTTGCAGAATCCAATTCTTCCTTTGCAACAAAAATAACAACAATAAAATTCGATTCTGCACATATATATTGTACCTAGGATATACTATAACATACTTAATATGTATGGGAATGCCTGCCATCTAGGGGAAGGTGTGGAGGGATGTAGGGGAAAATTCGGAACAGAAGGGAGTACAAGGGATAATGTTGTAAAAAAAAATTACCTATGCATATGTACTGTCAAAAATGTTATAAATATAAAATTAATTTAAAAATTTAAAAAAATTATACCTTCTTATTTTCAAGATATATGCATTGGTAATTTTTCAGCATTGACAATTGCAAAGCCTTTTGTTCCAACTTTTCCCCTCTTTCCCTCCACCCCTGAGTTTCCCTTGGCAGGTAGATTCCTAAGCAATTTGTACTATCCATAGTTACTTTAAATGGAATTTCTCTTATAAAACTCTAACTGTTGGATTTTGTTAGTGATATATAAGAATATATATATATATATATATATATATATATGTATCTATATGTGTATATATATATATATATATATATGTATGTATCTATATGTGTATATATATATACATATACATATATATATGTATCTATATGTGTGTATATATACATATATATACATATATATATATATATATATATATGAATGCTTATGACTTATGTGGGTTTATGTTGTATCCTGCAACTTTGCTAAAGGAATGGATTATTTCTAATAGCTTTTTAGTAGAAACTTTGGGGTTCTCTAGGTATACTGTCATATCATCAGTAAAGCATGAAAATTTGGTTTCCTCCTTACCTACTCTAATTCCTTTAATCTTTTTCTCAACTCTTATTGCCAAAGCTAGCATTTCTACTACAATACTGAATAGTAATGGCTATAGTGGGCAACCTTGTTTCACTCCTGATCTTAGTGGGAATGTTTCCAGTTTATCGCCATTACATATGATGCTTACTGATGATTTTAAATAGATGCTATTGATTATTTTAAAGAAAAGTCCTTTTATTCCTATATTCTCAAGTGTTTTTAGTAGGAATGGATGTTGGATTTTATCAAATTTTTTCTGCATCTATTGAAATGATCATATGGTTTCTGTCAATTTGGTTATTAATATGGCCAATTATACTGATAATTTTCCTAATAGTGAAACAGCCATGCATTCCTGGTATAAATCCTACTTGATTTGTATTATCCTGGGGATGATTTTCTATAGTCTTTTTGCTAATATCTTATTTAAGATTTTTGTATCAATATTCATTAGGGAGATTGGTCTATAATTTTCTTTCTTTCTTTTCAACCTACTTGGTTTGGGTGTCAGTACCATGTCTCTGTCATAAAAGGAATTTGGTAGGAATCCTTTATTCCCTATTTTTTCAAATATTTTATATAGCATTGAGGCTAATTGTTCTTTGAACGGTTGAGAGAATTCACATGAAAATCCATCTTGTCCTTGAGATTTTTTTAGGGAATTTATTAATAGCTCGTTCTATTTCTTTTTTTCTGAAATGGGAATATTTAAGGGATTTACTTTCTCATTTGTTAATATGGGAAGCTTATTTTTTTGGATGTAGTCATCCATTTCACTTAGGTTATCAATTTTATTGGCATAAAGTTGGGTAAATCTTATTATTTCTCTAATTTCCTCTTCATTGGTAGAAAGTTCTCCCTTTTCATTTTTTTTTATTAATCTATTTTTTTAATTTTCAAAATTATTACTTTATTGCTTAGTTGGGGGCAAAGCTGAATTTTTCTTTGAGGCTTTGGCTTACATATGTTGTGGTGTTCGTCTCTTGTCTTGAGTTGGTGTCTTGGGTGGCTCTGGCTCCATAACGGCTCTTTAGAATGAGTTTTTGTTTGTTTACTCATTGCAAACTTACTTCCTGAATTGGGACTTTGTGCAAAGGCCATGCTCTACATAGTTCTTTCTCAGCTCCTAGATTATGGAAGAAAGGCGATCATTTTCAGCGGATGTATTAGTCACAAGAAATCTCATTTGTTTAATGTCATTCTACAGCTCTTCAATTCTCTCCATCAGCTTTGCCTCCTTGGAAGCAGTTTCTAGCAGTAAGCATTCTTCTCTGTTCTCTCCATCATATGTGACCCGCTTATGGTTGCTGTGACATTCTGCTAATGCCTGTTTCAATTGATGCAGTTCCAGCCTATGGGACTCTAGTTCTGTTTCCAAGTCCCCATATTTCTGTTCAAGTCAGCATTTCCTCGAGCACTGCCAGGCCATATGTTGCAGCCTGGACTTTCTCCTGGGTTGTCTCCTGCAGCTCGCTGGATAACCGTTCCACTTCTGCTCTCAGAAGTGCCAAGACCCTTTCCTATTCCATAGGGGAGAAGCTGGGCCCGTGCCTCCTGAGGCCGGGGCAACCCCTCTCTCAGCCCGCAGAGCCCGGTACGGTGGTTTGAAACTCCTCTAGCTTCTTAACGGTCCCCTCGGGCTACATGGAGGCTACAGATTTGCCTGCTTGCTTGTCCCGCCCCCTTCCCCCTTTTCATTTTAAGAATAATAATTTGATTTTCCTCTTTCCTTTTCTCATCAGATTTACCAAAGGTTTGTCTATTTCATTGTTTTTTTTTTTTTTAATAAAACCAACTCTTAGTTTTATTTATTAATTCAATAGTTTTTTTTTTTTCACTTTTGAGTATTAATTTTAGAATTTCCAGCTTATTTTTGATTGGAATTTTTTAATTTTGTCTTTTTCTAGCTTTTTAAGTTGCAGCCCAATTCATTGATCTTCTCTTTCTCTATTTTATTCAAGTACGCCTCTAAGGATATAAAATTTCCCCTTATTACCACTCTGGCTGCATCCCACAAATTTTGTTATGATGTCTCATTGTTGTCATTATCTTGAGTGAAATTATTAATTTTGTCTATAATTTGCTGTTTCATCCAATCATTCTTTGAGATGAGATTACTTAATTTCCAATAATTTTTAGTCTATTTACCCCTAACTTTTTGTTGAATGTAGTTTTTATTGCATCATGATCTGAAAAAAAAAAAAAAACAAACAAACAAAAAAAAAAAAACATTTACTATTTCTGCCTTCCGGCATTTAATTTTGAGATCTTTATGTCCTAACATATGGTCAATTTTTGTATAGGTTCCATGAACTGTTAAGAAGCAAGTATACTCTTTTCTATCACCATTCAGTTTTCTTTAAAGATCTGTCATACCTAACTTTTATAATATCCTATTTACCTCTTTAATTTCTTATTTGTTTTGTGCTTTTATTTATCTAATTCTGAGAGTACAAGTTTGAGATCTCCCACTGTTATAGTTTTGCTGTCTGTTTCTTCTTGCAGCTCTCTTCACTTCTTCAAGACTGTAGATACTATACCACTTGGTGGATATATGTTTTTTATTGATATTGCTTCATTGTCTATGCTACCCTTTAGCAAGAAATAATTTCCTTCCTTAGCTCTTTTAATTAAATCAATTTTTGCTTTTGCTTGATCTGAGATAAGGATGGTTACCCCGCTTTTTTTTTTTACTTCAAATGAAACATAATAGATTCTGCTCCAGTCGTTTACTTTCTTACTTTCTCCCTTCTTTAAATGTGTTTCCTATAAGCAAGATATTTTAGGATTCTGACTTTTGATCCAGTCTGCTATCCACCTTTGCTTTATGGGAGTGTTCATCCTATTCACATTTACAGTTAAAATTACTAATTCTGTATTTCCTGCCATCTTATTATCCCCAGATTATGCTTTTCTTTTTCTTGCCCTCCTTTACCCCCTTTCCCAGTATAAAACTTATGGGCCCCATTTTCATCATGCAATTTAGGATCCCTCCCTTCCCCCTTTGAATCCCTTCCCCTTTCTTGTACCCTTCCCTTATTATGCTTTTCTTTTTCCCTTTTCCTCTCCCAGTTTTTAAAATGGTAAAAGAAGATTTACTCTAAAATAAATAGGTCAATTATTTTCTCTTTGAGCGAACTCTGATGAGAGTAAGACTCACACAATGTTCCTCCCCTCTCTAAATTCCCTCAGACCTGATAGGTTTCCTTTGCTTCTTCGTGGAATGCAGTTTCCCTCTTTTTATCTCCCCTTTTCCCTTTTTCTGACACAATCCCCTTTCCATTTAGAATTCCCTTTTTTATGTTATATCAGTAAATTCAAATTATATATGTAGTCTTTGTGTATATCCATGAGAGAAATACAGTTCTCAAGAGAGTTCCTTTTACCTTTTTCTGCTTTTCTTGAGTCATCTGGTTTTTCCTTAGAAACAAATGGAATTCATCTGTTTCAATAAATGTCCATTTTCTTCCATGGAAAAAATGCTCAGCTTAGTTGGGTCGTTTATTTTTGGCTTCATTCCAAGTTCTTTTGCCTCTTGGAATATCAGATTGCAGGTCCTAAGATCCTTTAATGTGGAGGCAGCCAGATATGAGTGATCCTGATTGTGGCACCTCAGTATCTGAATTGTTTTTTTTTCCTGGCTGCTTGTAATATATTTTCCTTAGTCTGATAGTTCTGAAATTTGGCCACAATATTCCTTGATGTTTTTATTTTAAGGTCTTTTCCAGAAGGTGCTCGATGAATTCTTTCAATGCCTAGTTTACCTTCTGATTCTATTACATCTGGGCAGTTCTCTTTGATGATTTCCTGTAAAATAGTATCTAGGCTATTTTTTCATCATAATTTTTGAGAAGGCCAATAATACTCAGATTATCTCTCCCAGATTTATTTTTCAGGTTTAATGTTTACCAAATAATTTTTCATTTTTTTTGGTTTTACTTGAATAATTCTTGATATCTCAATGAATTATTCATTTCTATTTGTTCAGTTATGATTTTTAATGAGTTATTTACTTCATTAGCTTTTTAAACTTCTTAATGTATGTGTCCAATCGAGATTGTAAATGAGTTGTTTTGCTCTATGGAAATTTTTTCCATTTCACTAATTTTATTTCTTTTTTTAGTGAGTTATTTTCTCTTTCCATTTCACAAATTCTACTTTCCTGAGAGTTCTTTACCATTTCTAATTCACAAATTCTGTTTCTTTGCAATTCTTGGGAGTTCTTTATTTTCCAATTCACATTTCAGGAAGTTGTTACTCTCTTACATAGCTACTTTTCCTTTCCCCATTTTTCTTCTATCTCTCTTTTAAGATCTTTAAATGTTTCTTCTAGGAGAGCCTTTTGTAATGGGACCAGGTTAGATGCCCCTTTGGCGTATTGTCTGGAGACTGTCTGGTATTAGTCTCCTCAGGATGGAAAACCTATTCTCTTTCTGTATAGAAGTTATCAATCATTCTTGTGATTTTTTTTACTCATTTTTTTAAAGCCTGTATGGTCTGCCTTCAGGGCAAAGAGGTTACCAGCTTCCTCTGCAGAGCAGGGATCGATATATAGACAGTAGCTGTCCTGCAAATGGGCTGCAAGGAGTGTCGAGGCATGGGAGTGCTCTGAAAAAAGTTCCCCACCAGAAGTGACTCAGGCCTAGGTATTTTGGGGCTGAGCAGGGGAAGTGCCCAGTGAAGAGCCCCATGGTATGGATTAGTGACTGCCCAGGGGCTAGAGGCTGAGCAGTGAAAGTGTCACGATCCCAAGCCAAAGCCCTGCTGTGGGGCTGTGGCTATTAGCAGTTGACCAGTGAATAGCCTCTCAGTGACTGGAAGTGTCTCTGCCCAGGGATGCACAGTCATGCTTCAGAAGTTCTATTGCCCCAGGCCACCGAACTTGCCACTTTGCAGATAAGAGGCTATCCCCGGGCTGCACCCCTCTGCCATACAAATTTGTGACTGCCCCAGCCTGTGCTGCAGAATGTAGCTTCCCAGTTGAGCTGTGGTAGGTGCTGAATCACTTCCAGTTTTGGGTGGGTATAGACAGATCTTGTTAGGTTCTGGCATTTTTTACAGTATCCTCTACCTTTGGCTTTAATGTCTCTATTGTTCTACTACTTTGTAATCAAGGCAGAGCAGTAAGCCTATGGCAGAGTCGTTTCTGTAAATTTTCTAACCACAGAGGCCACCCCCTCCAGTCTGCTCAATATGCCAACCTCTAGTTCTATCCCTGTTTGCGCTGGTCTGTTCCCACTGCTCAGAACAAACCTTTTCTGGTGTTCTTCCAAATTATCTTTGGCTGGCAAGTTGTTGTACTTCTACTCTTAGTGAATTTTACCAGTCAAGTGCTATTTTTGAGGCTCAATTGAATAATTGGTCGGGACGCTATGAGAGGAGCTTAGAAAGTTGCATGTGTCTTCGCCACCATCTTAGCTCCGCCCTTTTCCAGTTTTCTCACATTTTACTCCTCTTCCTAACTCTGAGATCCAGATCTACTGGCTCACCTGCTATTCTTTTTCTTCATTGTAAGACCACATTCCCCTATGGTACACAAACATTTGTTTGAATATTTATTTTTTAATACATATTGAGTTCCAAATTTTCTCTCTTTTTCCTCCTCCCCCCCCCCCCGTAAAATATTAACCGATTTGATGTTGATTTTTTTAGATGTTGTCATGTAAAACATATTTTCATATTAGGCATGATGTGAGAGAAGAACAATTTAAATGGAAAAACAAAACAAACAAACAAAAAAAAACATGAAACATCTAAAGTGAAAATCATATAATATGACCTTCATTCAGGCTTCATCAGTTCTTTCTCTTGATATGGATAGCATTTTTCATCATGAATCCTTTGAGATTATCTTAGATCATTGTATTGCTGAAAAGAGCTGAGTTATTGATAGATGATCATGACCCAATATTGATGTACAGGGTGGTAATTCTGATCACTTAACCTTTTATCATTTCATATAAGTCTTTCCAGGTTTTTCTGAAATTTCACTGCCTGTCAAATTTTTAGTGCCTTTAGTAATGATGTGCCTTCTTTTCTGATGTTACCTCTCAAATATTCAATATGTAACTTGCTTTCATGAATGTTATTGATATGTTTTGAGGACTTAGAATATAAGCACCTAGAAGGGAGGGATTAGTGTTTTTGACTTTTTTTTTGACTTTTGACTTTTATCCCCAGTGCTTGGTATATAGGAATGAATGCTTGTTTACTGAAAATAACTGACTTATTAAGAGTTCTATGCTATACAATAAAAGTTTATAAACAGCATGCATAATCTCCATTGACTTTCTTATGGGAGTATTTGAGAATTATTTCTTCCTCACAATATAAATGATCCTTTATATTTTCAGTAGGATAGTCATTCCATGTGATTCTAATCTAACACTTTTGAAGGTTAATCTCCTTATTTTTAATTATACTTAGTTTATTCTCTCATTCATCATTGAAATATGTGAAAACATTGTCTCAATACCTCCATCATGGAGGGTTGTGAAATACTGAAAGTAATTAGGCAACAATAGGAACACCTTAGCACGAGTCTAATCAAAGTAGGTCTTCTTAGTTTTCATTTCAAATTCTGATTACCACTCCAGACAATTGTCTTCATCAATATAAATAGTATAGGCAGGGTTCTTGACTTCTCAGTGGCTCAGACACCTCCATTTAGCATGCAGTCTACATCTTCAAACCTTAAAATAGTGGTACAAGCAGACTGTAAGCCGATGTTTTGACTAGTATTGGATTTGAAATACTGGTGGATATCTGAAAAATTACAAAAAGAATCTTGATGGATTTGTCTCTTTTCAACAAAAATGAAGTTTTTCAGATCAATTCCAGTAGAAACGTGAGAGAGAGAGAGAGAGCCATCTGCATGCAAAAGAACAGTGTAGAGACTGAATGTAGGTCTCAACATCATATTACCTGTATTTTTAGTTGTTGATGTTTGCTTGTTTTCTTTACTTCCCATTTTTCCCTGTTTGATCTGATTTTTCTTGTGCAGCATCATACATATGGAAATATGTACGGAATAATTGCACATGTTTAACATATATTGTATTACTTGCCATCTAGGGGAAGGGGTGGGGGCACAGAAGGGAGAAAAAATTTCAGAAACAAGATTTTGCATTATCTTTGCATGTATTTTGGAAACAAAAACGTATTTAAAAATGCAATACAATAGAACAATATTAAATAAAAAGGAATCCTGAAAATTAGAATGAAAGTTTCTCTCACAAAGTTCAATGCAAAATTTCCTTTTGATTATTTTAAAATTTTATCCATTTTAGTAATTTTTCAAGACTATATAACACAATTACTTACAATTATTTTTTTTCCAAATGCAATACTGAACTCTAGATTGGAAGGTGAAAAACAAAACAGAGAAAAACTACAGACACAAATGCATTACCCTTCTTGTGCAAGTTCTGCTGTGCTTGAAGAGGAAAGTCAGACATCAAAACTAAACCTTCAGCGAAAACGAGATAAATGGCTTCTTTTAAAGGACAGCCTAATAGATAAGATTGACATCCTGACAATTGAGCTTTCTAAACTCGAAAATGAGATCTACCAAGTAAATAATGACCATAGAATGAAGACATTACTTTTAGAACAAACTCAGAGACAATTAAAAGAGTTCAAAGATAAATTAAAGCAACTCAAAAACGAAAAATCTATACAACAGAAAAACTTGAATAAATTAATTTTCAAAGAAGAGTCCCTGCAAGAAAGATTAGCCCAAATGCAGAAGAAAATTCAGCTGCTTCAGAAACCTTTTGAAGATTCCCAAAACAAAGGGGTCTTCATATCAAAGGGTGTCCAGGTGCAGTTTAAGGATAGCCCCATGACTTTTTGTGCTGATACTGCAAAAAAAGATCCTGTGCTAGAAGAGAGAAATAAAGAGTCAGTTGATGAGAGATGTATTTCTTTAAGAGACAAACTAGGTAAACTTGAAAATGAGAACTCAAAAAACAAGGTAAGTCTTTAAATATTGTCTGACAAACATTTAATATTTTGAAATGAATTTCAAAGTTATTTTGATCAAGATAAATTAGGAATTTGATTTTCTGATATTAGTAACTTTCAATGTAAAATTTCTGATATGCAAAAAAGGACGATGAAAAAGCATTCATGATAAAAAAAAAACAAGCCAATATCCATTTTTTAGATAAGATGACTAATTTTGATTAAAAAATATTGTGTGCGTTAGCCCATGAAATTTTAAATGCATTATAGCAGTTAGTGAGTGTAGATGGAGTTAAGCACTTTTAAGTAGATACTGATCAACTTGTAGTTCTAATAATTTGCCTAGCATTCCATGTAATGCTGCAATGGAATAAATCATTTGACTCACGGAAACAAGATAAATCCTGAAAAAATATTCTAGGCATAATGTAACAATTCAAATGAGGCATCTAAACTGAGATACTGTTGGACATTACCATTCATAACCATTGAAACATGTTTATCAATCTGAATAGTTTTAATTCAAACTAATATGAACTGATTTTTTAAATATTAAAAAGCTGATCATATTTTTAATAAAATCATAAAGATTACTAACTATGTTTCTTTAGAATTTAGGACAACAGTTCTCTTCAAAGAGACTGTGATTGTGCATTAAGAATTAATTTTGGTGTGTGGTAATAGAGCCATTTTTTAAAGTTTGCTTTTGATTCCCTACTACATATTTATTGTTTATGTCAGTATTTTTTCACTGTTTTTACTAATACTTCTTGCATGATTTCCAGAATTGCAGTTTATGGCATCAGTCAGTGCCTTTCATTTACTGAAAATTTAGCTTTTTTACTGTCTAATAGCAGGTCTCATTTTCTCTGATGCTTATCACGTTTGCAATAAGTGGAATACTACCAACTATAGCACTGTGCAGCAATTTCAGATGAAAAAAATTATATTTTATATTTAGTTTTTATGATCAGGTAGTTGGATATAGATTCATTTCATAGTGGAATTTAATGTTTTTGTACTGATTCAGTTATTTTTGTCAATTATCTTTAGACAATTTTACATTTGTATCTCTTCCTTATTTCCTTTTGAAATATTACTAGAATTTAGTTGACTTTTTACAAGATAATTAATCGTATCTAATGAGATAAAAATGTTAAATGCATTTTACTTTTTAGTTACACTTACTATTGTCACAAATGCAATAGTTTTCTTTATAATGAAACTACACAGGCTTTTTATAATGCATGAATATTAATACACACATATATATTCTTGTATTTTGTGTGTATATGTATATTTATATATGTTTGTATGTTGGTCTTCTACTAGGTTAGAGAATGAAATGAATTTATTTCCCTTTTTTTGTAATCTTGCACCATACTGTATATCTATAAGTGAAAGAGCTACCATATTTTCTCTAATTTTCCCCATTTTCTGTCCATTGACTGGAAGATTGGAATCAGGAGTATAATTTATAACCTTGTATAAAAAGGAACTGCTTTAAAGACTTAACAGGGGCAGCAGCCCCTCTGTCCCGTTCCTTCTTCCCCCCTCCCTTTTTTTTTTTTTGTTTCTGCTTTCATCAAATCAGATCAATCCCTTCAAGTAATTTTGTCATGCCTGAGAAGCCTAACAGTGATCAGATGATAATTCTCCAGGGGAAACTATGCGAGGAAAGAAAATTCATCTTCTTATCATAAATGTTCTTATTCATATAAGGGCACGTGCAAAGAACTTTTTTTTGAAAAAGAGAAAGGAAAAAACCTAATGTTTCTATCAGATATAAGAAATTATATAGTCTACCTCTACCATTCCCCCACCTTCCATGTGAATTGCATATGAAAAAGTTTATCTCCTACATGGCTTTGGAGGTGTTTTATTTCTGAAGACAGAATGAAAGTAATGGTTTATGATGAGCAAGAAAAGAGGATAGCATTTGGCCCATGCCTGAATGAAAGATGTGTGATATAGGGAAAATAATTTTTTGTTCTACGAACCAAGTTCCAATCCTTTTCTTGATGACTATTTTTATGACAGCTTACTTAACCTCTTTGGGTCTTAACTTTCCTCAAACTGCAAAATGAGGTGATTGCATTAAAAGTCCCTAAGACATTTACTAAAACCATGCTATGATAATCATAAATATATTCAGGCAAGTAAAAGCATATTAATTTCATAGAAGATAAAGGTGCTATATAAAATCAGTAATAGAAATTCTACATACATATTTCTATCAGGATACAATAAGAAAGCTACGAGAAAAAATGGCAGATTCCCAAAAAAACCAACTCACGACTTCACAAGAGATTCAGTCACAACAAAGAGATTTATTCTTGATGCAAAAACAACATAAAGTATGTATGCAACAAATCCATAATTTCTCATTGTTTAATGGAACATTTTCAGTATAATACTTTTTTTAACCAATAGTATAATACATTTTCTGATAATTGTGCCTGTCATTTAAACTAACAGAACGAGACCTATAACATCTACCATTTGTACCCCTTAATACCATTTTTATATTGGGATAATTATATTTACTCATAATATCCTTACAGAAGGAATGATATGTTGTGTGTTTTTTCCTGAGTATTAAGTATATCATACTTTAACTATGTTCTTATGTATGTATGTTTGTGTGTGTGTATAGATAAGTGGATCTATACACAGACACACATACACAGGCTACTTGGTGGAAATATGAATAGAACTTTGCATCTAAAGTTGGAAAGATCTAGGTTCAAAAGTGGCCTGAGACAATATAGGGAAGTTACTTTATCTTTCTTAGCTTCTTTAACTGTACAATGTGTATAATCAAAGCATCTACCTCCCAGAATAGTTGTGAGAATCCAATGAGAAAAGAATTCTAAAGCTCTTAGCACAGTGCCTGATGCATAGTGGATACTTAGGGAATGCTTGTTTCTCTGCTCCAGAAACATAAAAGTCAATATTTTCAGTTATATATAAAAGTAATCATTGTCTCTTATATTTTGAGTAACATCTCTGAATGTTGTGAACCAGTTCCCTTACTTGCTTAACTTCAGTATAACGGTTTTTACTAAGAACTGGTTTATTGCTAGTTTCTTTTTTTTCAAAACTTATTCATTCGTATTTGTATGCTAGAGAAATATTTCTGGTTTTCAGAAATCAACATTGGAATGGAATAAATTTTGTTTCCCAAATCAATTTTTTCCTCTATCACTCAATTCTCTTTATTTCCCTCCCATTCTGTTTGGACCATATTGATGCAAATATTAACTTTTTAAAAAGCCTTTGTGTTGAGACTGACATCAAGGAGCTAGATGTGCACTGAACTTGATAAAGAATCCCAGGGAAGCCATCAATCTGTGTCTATATGAATGAACTCAGTAAAATGCATTCAGAGCAAACTGGCACCTTCTCTTCCCTTTCTTCTTTCCCTGATTAGGGTAGTGACTAAGCTATATTAGAACTGGGTAAAAATTGTGTTTCTTTTTTCTTTAATTAATGAATGTCAGTTCTGTGAATTATACTATGAAAGGATCTGATTAGGTTAACAAGTATATGGGAAAGCCATGCTCTCTTGTCTTTGAAGAATTTGCAGTTTCACTGAGAAGTCAATGCAAAATAGGGAAAATTTCATTACAATACAAGGTATCATGGAAACAAGCACCAAAGGACTTGTGTTATAAGTAAAGTAAGCATTTATTTAAGAGAGCAAGAGTGAAGGACACACAGAGAGAGAGAGAGAGAAAGAGAAGGTGGAGGGGGAGAAGGAGGAATGGAGGGCAGGAGAGAGGGAGGCAGAGAGGCAGAAAGAAAGATCACTGTGCTTTTACCTTAGATCAGGTGATACTTAATCTAGTCTTCTTCCCAACATGAAAAAAAAAGTAGCCATTACAAAATTTCTAAGTTAGCACCTCTGGTGAAAGAGCAATTGCCAAATAGCTCAATTTAATAACATATTTTAGATAATTGCATAAATATAATTTGTCAAAAATTTACATCATAAAGTTACTTTTCCAAAGATTATTTTTGTCTAAAACATGTATTTGTCTTTTGAGCAGCAATTTCACTATGTAGCTTGATAATCAACAAGCATAACCTTGATCATTTTACACAAGACATCTCTGGTGTAGTGTATTGGTTTGGAACTGAGAAAATTAGAAAATTCATTCTCTGTAATTTTCTAGCTAGAAGACCCTTAAAAACTTTCTCCAGGGGAAACTATGAGAGGAAAGAAAATTCACATTCTTCTCATAAATGTTCTTATTCATATAAGGGCAGGTGTAAAGAACTTTTTCTGAAAAATAGAAAGTAAAAAACCTAATGTTTCTATCAGTTATAAGAAATTATATAGTCTACCTTTACCATTCTCCGACCTTCCATGTGAATTGCACATGAAAAAGCTTATCTCTTACATGGCTTTGGAGGTGTTTTATTTCTGAAGACAGAATGAAAGTAATGGTTTGTGATGAGCAAGGAAGAGGATAGCATTTGGCCCATGCTTGAATGAAAGATGTGTGATATAGGGAAAATAATTTTTTGTTCTACGAACCAAGTTCCAATCCTTTTCTTGATGACTATTTTTATGACAGCTTACTTAACCTCTTTGGGTCTTAACTTTCCTCAAACTGCATAATGAGGTGATTGCATTAAAAGTCCCAAGACATTTCCTAAAACCATGCTATGATAATCATAAATATATTCAGGCAAGTAAAAGCATATTTATTTCATAGAAGCTAATGGTGCTATATAAAATCAGTAATAGAAATTCTACATACATATTTCTATCAGGATACAACAAGAAAGCTACGAGAAAAAATTGCAGATTGCGAAAAAAACCCACTCAGGATTTCACAAGAGATTCAGTCACATCAAAGAGATTTATTCTTGATGCAAAAACAACATAAAGTATGTATGCAACAAATCCATAATTTCTCATTGATTAATGGAACGTTTTCAGTATAATACTTTTTTTAACCAATAGTATAATACATTTTCTGATAATTGCGCCTGTCATTTAAACTAACAGAACGAGATCTATAACACCTACCTTTTGTGCCCCTTAATATCATTTTATATTGGGATAATTATATTTACTCATAATATCCTTACAGAAGGAATGATATGTTGTGTTTTTTTTTTCCTGAGTATTAAGTATATCATAATTTAACTATGTTCTTATGTATGTATGTTTGTGTGTGTGTATAGATAAGTGGATTTATACACACACACACACTCACACACACACACACACACACAGGCTACTTGGTGGAAATATGAATAGAACTTTGCATCTAAAGTTGGAAAGATCTAGGTTCAAAAGTGGCCTCAGACAATATAGGGAAGTTACTTTATCTTTCTTAGCTTCTTTAACTGTACAATGTGTATAATCATAGCATCTACCTCGCAGAATAGTTGTGAGAATCCAATGAGAAAAGAATTCTAAAGCTCTTAGCACAGTGCCTGATGCATAGTGGATACTTAGGGAATGCTTGTTTCTCTGCTCCAGAAACATAAAAGTCAATATTTTCAGTTATATATAAAAGTAATCATTGTCTCTTATATTTTGAGTAACATCTCTTAATGTTGAGAACCAGTTCCCTTACTTGCTTAACTTCAGTATAACGGTTTTTACTAAGAACTGGTTTATTGCTAGTTTCTTTTTTTTCAAAACTTATTCTTTCGTATTTGTATGCTAGAGATATATTTCTGGTTTTCAGAAATCAACATTGGAATGGAATAAATTTTGTTTCCCAAATCAATTTTTTCCTCTATCACTCAATTCCCTTTATTTCCCTCCCATTCTATTTGGACCATATTGATGCAAATATTAACTTTTTAAAAAGCTTTTCTGTTGAGACTGTCATCAAGGAGCTAGATGTGCACTGAACTTGATAAGGAATCCCAGGGAAGCAATCAATCTGTGTCTATATGAATGAACTCAGTAAAATGCATTCAGAGCAAACTGGCACCTTCTCTTCCCTTTCTTCTTTCCCTGATTAGGGTAGTAACTAAGCTATATTAGAACTGGGTAAAATTTGTGTTTCTTTTTTCTTTAATTAATGAATGTCAGTTCTGTGAATTATACTATGACAGGATCTGATTAGATTAACAAGAATATGGGAAAGCCATGCTCTCTTGTCTTTGAAGAATTTGCAGTTTCACTGAGAAGGCAATGCAAAATAGGGAAAATTTCATTACAATACAAGGTATCATGGAAACAAGCACCAAAGGACTTGTGTTATAAGTAAAGTAAGCATTTATTTAAGAGAGCAAGAGTGAAGGACACAGAGAGAGAGAGAGAGAGAAAGAGAAGGTGGAGGGGGAGAAGGAAGAATGGAGGGCAGGAGAGAGGGAGGCAGACAGAGAGGCAGAAAGAAAGATCACTGTGCTTTTACCTTAGATCAGGTGACACTTAATCTAGTCTTTTTCCCAACATGAAAAAAAAATAGCCATCACAAAATTTCTAAGTTAGCACCTCTGGTGAAAGAGCAATTGCCAAATAGCTCAATTTAATAACATATTTTAGATAATTGCATAAATATAATTTGTCAAAAATCTACATCAGAAAGTTACTTTTCCAAAGATTATTTTTCTCTAAAACATGTATTTGTCCTTTGAGCAGCAATTTCACTATGTAGCTTTATAATCAACAAGCATAACCTTGATCATTTTACACAAGAAATCTCTGGTGTAGTGTATTGGTTTGGAACTGAGAAAATTAGAAAATTCATTCTCTGTAATTTTCTAGCTAGAAGACCCTTAAAAACTTTCTCCAGGGGAAACTATGAGAGGAAAGAAAATTCATCTTCTTATCATAAATGTTCTTATTCATATAAGGGCAGGTGCAAAGCACTTTTTCTGAAAAATAGAAAGTAAAAAACCTAATGTTTCTATCAGATATAAGAAATTATATAGTCTACCTTTACCATTCCCCCACCTTCCATGTGAATTGCACATGAAAAAGTTTATCTCCTACATGGCTTTGGAGGTGTTTTATTTCTGAAGACAGAATGAAAGTAATGGTTTGTGATGAGCAAGGAAGAGGATAACATTTGGCCCATGCTTGAATGAAAGATGTGTGATATAGGGAAAATAATTTTTTGTTCTACGAACCAAGTTCCAATCCTTTTCTTGATGACTATTTTTATGACAGCTTACTTAACTTGGGTCTTAACTTTCCTCAAACTGCAAAATGAGGTGATTGCATTAAAAGTCCCTAAGACTTTTCCTAAAACCATGCTATCATAATCATAAATATATTCAGGCAAGTAAAAGCATATTTATTTCATAGAAGCTAATGGTGCTATATAAAATCAGTAATAGAAATTTTACATACATATTTCTATCAGGATACAACAAGAAAGCTACGAGAAAAAATTGCAGATTCCCAAAAAAACCAACTCACGTCTTTAGAAGAGATTCAGTCACATCAAAGATTTTTATTCTTGAAGCAAAAACTACAGGAAAAGATTGATGAAGACATGCATAAAGTATGTATGCAAAAAATCCATAATTTGTCATTGATTAATGGAACGTTTTCACTATAATACTTTTTTTAACCAATAGTATAATACATTTTTTGATAATTGTGCCTGTCATTTAAACTAACAGAACGAGATCTATAACACCTACCTTTTGTACCCCTTAATATCATTTTATATTGGGATAATTATATTTAATCATAATATCCTTACAGAAGGAATGATATGGTGTGTTTTTTTTTCCTGAGTATTAAGTATATCATACTTTAACTATGTTCTTATGTATGTATGTTTGTGTGTGTGTATAGATAAGTGGATCTATACACACACACACACACACACACACACACAGGCTACTTGGTGGAAATATGAATAGAACTTTGCATCTAAAGTTGGAAAGATCTAGGTTCAAAAGTGGCCTCAGACAATATAGGGAAGTTACTTTATCTTTCTTAGCTTCTTTAACTGTACAATGTGTATAATCATAGCATCTACCTCCCAGAATAGTTGTGAGAATCCAATGAGAAAAGAATTCTAAAGCTCTTAGCACAGTGCCTGATGCATAGTAGATACTTAGGGAATGCTTGTTTCTCTGCTCCAGAAACATAAAAGTCAATATTTTCAGTTATATATAAAAGTAATCATTGTCTCTTATATTTTGAGTAACATCTCTGAATGTTGTGAACCAGTTCCCTTACTTGCTTAACTTCAGTATAACGGTTTTTACTAAGAACTGGTTTATTGCTAGTTTCTTTTTTTTCAAAACTTATTCATTCGTATTTGTATGCTAGAGATATATTTCTGGTTTTCAGAAATCAACATTGGAATGGAATAAATTTTGTTTCCCAAATCAATTTTTTCCTCTATCACTCAATTCCTTTTATTTCCCTCCCATTCTGTTTGGACCATATTGATTCAAATATTAACTTTTTAAAAAGCCTTTGTGTTGAGAAATGACATCAAGGAGCTAGATGTGCACTGAACTTGATAAGGAATCACAGGGAAGCCATCAATCTGTGTCTATATGAATGAACTCAGTAAAATGCATTCAGAGCAAACTGGCACCTTTTCTTCCCTTTCTTCTTTCCCTGATTAGGGTAGTAACTAAGCTATATTAGAACTGGGTAAAATTTGTGTTTCTTTTTTCTTTAATTAATGAATGTCAGTTCTGTGAATTATACTATGACAGGTTCTGATTAGGTTCACAAGAATATGGAAAGCCATGCTCTCTTGTCTTTGAAGAATTTGCAGTTTCACTGAGAAGGCAATGCAAAATAGGGAAAATTTCATTACAATACAAGGTATCATGGAACAAAGCACCAAAGGACTTGTGTTATAAGTAAAGTAAGCATTATTTAAGAGAGCAAGAGTGAAGGACACAGAGAGAGAGAGAGAGAGAGAAAGAGGAAAGGTGGAGGGGGAGAAGGAGGAATGGAGGGCAGGAGAGAGGGAGGCAGACAGAGAGGCAGAAAGAAAGATCACTGTGCTTTTACCTTAGATCAGGTGACACTTAATCTAATCTTCTTCCCAACATGAAAAAAAAATAGCCATCACAAAATTTCTAAGTTAGCACCTCTGGTGAAAGAGCAATTGCCAAATAGCTCAATTTAATAACATATTTTAGATAATTGCATAAATATAATTTGTCAAAAATCTACATCAGAAAGTTACTTTTCCAAAGATTATTTTTTCTCTAAAACATGTATTTGTCCTTTGAGCAGCAATTTCACTATGTAGCTTGATAATCAACAAGCATAACCTTGATCATTTTACACAAGACATCTCTGGTGTAGTGTATTGGTTTGGAACTGAGAAAATTAGAAAATTCATTCTCTGTAATTGTCTAGCTAGAATACCCTTAAAAACTTTCTTAAGGTCATTTACCTCAGACAACTCTTTAGGGTTTCTATTCTAGATGGCTGTGATCTATATTTATGAAGTGCCCTGTGCTACATTTTAGTGCATTTTACATATTGGGTGTATATGCCAAAAAGTGGATTAAATATAGTCACACTTGGAATATAAGAATACATAACTTTGTGTCTATGCAATGGGCTACTGCTTGATGGACTAGTAAAATTTTGTGAAATTTTAATACTTATGTACAGGCATCACTAATTCAGAGTTAAGGATAAGATTGTGATTTAATTTTTAAAGTTGAAAATTTTGAAACATTTTGTTTGGGATTTTTATAGTTCCAGAAATCTCGAGAGGAGGATAAGCAGAATTTTAAGGAGTATCTTCAGTATCTTAAGGAGAGGAAAGATTCTTTACAAAAGTAAGAGTCAAAGCATTTTTATAATTTAGTGTTATGTCTCGTTGCAGAGCAAATCAAAATAATAAATTGACAAAATATATTTGTAATAGAACATAATGCAAATCTACTTTTTTCTAATGGAAAAGAGGAATAATCTGCTTAAGTAGAATTTATTTTGAGATGAATAAATAAATAAATTGTACTCAGCACTGGGAATATAAATATCAAAAGTATCTTGGACTTCAAGTAAAATGTACCTTTTATAAAGTAACTGACACTTTGGTCCTGAGAGTTTTCGGGATGAGAAATGTAGGAAAGTAGATTGGATGACATGTTCCAAAAAATACTGGTGTTCATCTTGGCACTTTATTCAAGTGTTGCACTTTAACCATAATGGAAATCATCAGCAGAATTTCAATGGATAAGCCATATAAATTACTGCTAGAAAATAATTATTTTTCCCATCAAGATCTAGGCTTGAAGCAGTGTAATCTAATGTATCCACAACCTGCTTCCAAATCATGGAAATTTTTGTTAGGTTTGAATATCTGACTTCTTATTTGCTGTGTATCATGGGCCAGTCACTTTGTTTCCCACAAAATACTCTCAAAGTATACATTGAAGAACTGCCACAGGTACACACTGAGAGAAGCAGTTTCTTCATGAAGATTTCCCTATTTCAGTCAAAATATTACACCCCTTATTACACCCCCCCAACAAAATGTCCCTTCAAAAAGCATCTTGACTAATTGTGTCTTATGAGGATTTTTCCCCAGAATTATATAATTAGCTTTTTTTTTCATATCCAGTTGCTAATATAGCATATACTTATGTTAAACTCTTTCTGAAGAATTATCAAAACACAGATTTTCTTTAAAAAAAAAAAGAAAGAAAATTGGCCGACTTTTTGATCTCTAGAAACAATCGTAAGCGAACTAAGTCAAGTGAGAAGAGTTCAAACCTTGAGTCTGTGACTCTGAGTCAAAATCTGAACCTCTCAGTGCTGGTAGGACACTTTGGAAGGCATAAGCTTGCAAGTTTGAATAGGTGGACAATATCTACCTACAACAAGGAAATCACTACTCCCAATCACACGATTTCAGATCATGATCATGTTTGTTTGAGAGTTATCCTAAAAAAAAAAAAAAAAAAAAAAAAAAGATATACTTGTCTAGATAATATCATTGTATGATAGGAGATAGGAGTAATTATATGCAAATATAAGTATCTTAGAAGGATTTCTTAAAAGTTTTCCTCATAACTGTGTCCCAGATTCGAAATAGTATCTGTTTTTGATCCCTATGCCTTTGCATAATCCATAATGTGGAATTTACATACACCTCTTGAAATCTCTAGCTCACCCAGTCAAAAAGCTCACCCCAAAAAAAGCCCATAAGTCTCCCATAAGACTTTCTGTGTGTTCTTTTTTTAATTCCTTTCTTCAATTACTTTATATTTATTCCCAGTATCCTGTATTCATTTATTTACCTGTGCATGATGTTCTCATTGGAATAAAATGAAATATTTTAGAAGCCAATTTTTTTTTTTTACTTTTCTCTTTAAATCTAACTTCCAGTCTTTGCAAGTAAGGCATTGAAACTTATAAGAAACTGTTAAATTCAATTAACTATAAAAAAGTTCTTCAAAGCTTTGAATTGTTGACAATATATTAACTTTTTTATAGGCTTAAAATGAAAAGTGCCACATTTGAAGATGCAATAAAGCAGCAAATGAACAAAACTGGAAAACTTCCCAAACAGTTTTTGGAATTTCTTATCGTAAGTCAGCTCTGGGATTTAATTTTTCTCATTTGAAAAATAATTTCTTTAAGTGGTAGATTACACTGCTTCAACAATTCTAAGTTGAGGGAAATAGAGTTTCCTATTGTTCTTTTTTTTCCTTTAATAGCTTTTTCACCTTTGCATAATCTTCTACATTTTTCTTCCTCCTCTCCTCTAATACATCAAGCAATCCAATATAAGTGAAACACATGCAATCTTTGTAAACATATTTCCATAGTCTTCATGTTAAGCAAGTAAATCAAATCAAAAGGGAAAAATATGAGAAATAATAAAAATCAACCAAAAAGAGGTGAAAATATTACGGTTTCATCTACATTCAGTGTCCACAGTTTTCTTTTTGTGCTTGTATATCACTTTCCATCACAAGCCTATTGACAATTTCTTGAATCTCTTCATTGTTAAAAAGAACCTAGTCCATCACAGTTGATCATCACATAATTTTCTTGTTAGTGTGTACAATTTTCCCTGGGGGGTTCTTGCTTCACTCAACATCTGTTCATATAAATCTTTCCAGGCTTTTCTAAAATCAACCTGTTCATTATTTATTTATAGAATAATACTCCATTATATTCATATAGCATAATTTATTCACCCATTCCCCAAATGATGGGCATCTACCCAATTTCTAGTTTCTACAAAATTAGAAAAAGGGCTGCTACCATTTTTTTTTGCACAAGCAGATCCTTTCCCCTCTTTTATGATCTCTTTGGGCTACAGATCCCAGCAGAGACACTGCTGAATAAAAGGGAATTTAGAGTTTGATCATTCTTTGGGCATCGTTACAAATTACTCTCAAGAATGGTCAGATCATTTCAAAACCCCACAAACAATGCAATAGTATTCTAGTTTTCCCACATCCTCTTCATCATTTATCATCTTTTCCTGACATCTTAATCAATCTTAACCAAGCACTATGAAATGATACATCAGCATTGCCTTAATTGTATTTCTCTAATCAGTAGTGAAATACAGCATTTTTTTATATGATTAGAAATGGCTTGTATTTGTTCAACTGAAAATTGTTCATATCCTTTGATCATTTATCAATTGGGGAATGCTTTATATCCTTATAAATTTGAATTCATCTCTATATATTTTAGAAATGAAGCTTTTATCAAAAACACTGGATAGAAAAATTGTTTCTCAGCTTTTTTTGCCTCCTAAACTTGGCTACATTGGCTTTGTGTGTGGAAAAAACATTATTTTCTTTTTTTTAATGGCAGAATAAAGGCAGGAATTTGTCCAATCGCTTCCCCAGACTTTTCCAAACTCCTTTGAATAATGACTGTAAACAAATCTTAAAGGATTAGACTACCCAAAAAGTAGAACATTTTCCAGCCAAATCCAACTTAGAAGCAAGCTCAGTACAAAAGGTCTGTGATACCAGGGTGGGAGTCCTATAGATTATTCTAATTATTATGGCAGTTACAAAGAGCATATACAGACAGAAAATATGGATGTGAGTTGAAAACTAAGGGATACTATCTTTTTGAAAAAATGATAAATGTAGAGGGAGAAAAGGGAATGGAGAAATGGAATGCTGCCAATTATCTGCCATAAAAAGGAACCAAGTAAAAGCTTTTATAGTGAAAGGGAGGTGAGGGAAGAAAAGGTGAGTGAGTGAACCTTACTTCCATCAGAATTCATTCAAATAGGAAATAACATATCAATAAGAGTATAGAAATCTATTTTACCCTACAGGAAAATAGAAGGGAAAATGGGATATGGGAAAGGGGGAGGATGATAAAAGAGAAGGCATGTTGGGGGAGGGAATGGTCAGTAGCAGGATGCTTTTGATGAGGGACATGGTAAAGGCTAAGGTAAATAAATTAAACGTAAATAAATGGGAGAAAATAGAAACAGCAATTGGAAAAAATTGAAGCAAGCTTCTATGATGAAATAATATTCTCTAGAAAATGATGAGCAGGATGCTCTCAGGAAAAAAAAAAAAAACAAAAAACAAAACAAAACAAAACAAAACAAACGAACAAAAAAACAAATAAAAAAAAAAACAATCCTGGAAAGTTCACCATGAACAAAATCAAAGTATGCAAATTAATACTATATGTAAATATTCTAGGATGATCAACTAATGATAATGTTATTTTCCTCAGTGGTACAATCATCCACATCTTCCCTGAAGGACTTATGATCAAACTCTTATCCATACTCAGAGAAGGAACTGATGGAGTCTATTTATATATTGAAGCATTCTTTATTACTCTCTTTATCTCTCTCTCTTTTTGTAACTATATTTTTCTTGAGGATTTTTATTTTCATTAGGGTGGGAGATCTATGTTTTTTTTTTCCACAACCTGAATCTTATGGAAAGGTTTTGCATAAATACACATGTGGTTTCTTTATTGTAAGTGGGGATAATCGAGAGAACCTTGAACTCAAAAATATTAAAAACAAATGTAAAAAAAGCTGTATACAATGCAACTGGAGAAAAATTAAAATATGCAAAGATAGGTTCCAACATTCGCTCATAAAAAACCTTGTGTTCAAATTTTTCTCCCTCCCTTTCTTCATTAGCTAACTTAGACAGCAAGTATTCCAATATATGCAAGCATGTACAATTCTTCTCTACATATTTCCACATTTATCAAGGTTGTGCAGATTTTAAAAAAACTTAACATAATCAAAATTATCCAATTTGCGTTTCAAAATGTGTTCTCCACTTCTCTTTGTCCATCTTTCTCCACAGAGCTGACTATTCCCTATTCTCCTCATTTGCTTATATTATCACCCTTTTTATCTAAATCATGAATACATTTCAGATTCCTTGATATAGAGTGTTAAATATTGGTGAAAACCTAGGTTCTGCCATATTAATTTCCAATTTTGCCAGCAATTTGTGTCAAATAGTGTGTTCTTAATCACTGACTATTTTGTCTTGTGAATTTAACCTCTTACTCTGATCTACTACTCTATTGCTTAGCCTGTAGTAGATGATTTTGAAGATTACTGCTTTAAAACATAGTTTTAGGTGTGATTGATACAGCAAGGCCACATTTCTTTGCATTTTTTTTTCACTTTCACTATGTTCTTTGAAATTCTTGATGTTTTGTTCTACCAGGTAAGTTATGTTTTTATTTTTCTAGCTGTATAATTTCTAGGCAGTGTGTATGAGACTGTCTAAGTAAATTATTTTAAGCAGAATTGTCATTTTTATGATATTAGATTGGCCTACTCATGAGCACTTAATATTTTTCGGTTGTTTAGATCTAGTTTTATTTGCATGAAATGTATTTTGTAATTGTGTCCTGGCTTACTTTGCTCCCAAACATTTTGTATATAAAATCTGTCTATCTCTTGCTGTTGGGCTTTGTTGGTGACATACAAAAGTGCTGATGATTTATAGGGGTTTATTTTATACCCTGCAACTTTGCTAAAATTGTTAATTGTTCCTAGTGGTTTTTTAGTTGATTTTCTAGGATTCTCTAAATGTACCATCATATTATCTGCAAAGACTGATGATTTTGTTTCCTTGTGAACTACTCTAATTCCTTCAATTTCTTTTCTTACTGTTAAAGCTAACATTTCTAACACAATATTAATAATAATGATGAAAATGGGCAACCTCATTTCACCACTGATCTTATTGGGAATGCTTCTACCTTGTTGAATTATATCTAATACTTTAACTGATTTAACCATTTTAAAGAAAACTCCATTTATTTTTCTGCTCTCCACATAGGGATGGGTGGTGTACTTTGCTCAAGGTTTTTTTGTTTGTTTTTGTTTTTTAACATCTATTGAGATAACCATCAATAAGATCAATTATGCTGGTAATTTTCCTAGTACAGAACCAGCTCAGCCTTTCTGGTATAAAGCCCAGTTGGTGATAGTGTATTATCCTGATGATAAGTTCTATTAATCTTTTTGCTTCAACATTTATTAGGGAAACTTCTGTAATTTTCTTTTTCTGCTTTGGTTCTTCTCACTTTAGATTTCAGTAACATATTTGTGTCATGGCAAGAAAGTGATAGAACTCTTACTTTCCCTATTTTCCCACATAGTTTGTGGAGTATTGGAATTAATTGTTCTTGAAATGTTTGGTAGAATTTACTTGTAAATCCATCTGGACCTAGAGATTTTTCCTTGGGGAGTCCATTGTTGGTTTATTCAACTTCTTTTTTTCTAAAACGGGACTATGTAAAAGTATTTTATTTCCTCATCTTTTAATCTCTTCTTATTAATGTCTAATCAAGTCATCGTTCCCAAATCTAATATTACAAAATACTTAATATGTGCTTGTTATGTCCCTGTCCAGTTTATCATCATAGATATGTCTCTGTACAGTATATCATAAAGTACTAAAGTGGGTGATGATACAAAAATTAAAAACTAACTAGAATGGTCTGCTCCACATATGCCACAGGCAAAAGTAAAATAGAATGTATGAATGCAGAAATTGTTGTGGCAAGATACCAAATGAAGTAAAATAGATATGAGAAGTGTGGAAAATATTCAGGAAATGGGATCAGGAGTGCAGTAGATAGAATATTATAGTTAGCAAGGAAAGGGGTTTGAACAATGAACAATGAAAAAGACAAGTTCCTGTAGAATTTTAATTTACCAGGGCAATGGGAATATACTATGAGGTGAGAATCGATTGGCTGGCAGGCTAAATCCACAGAAGAGTTTAGGAGACTGAAAGTGGTTAGGGAAAGGGTTATACCCTTGTTAGAGGAAGTATGTAAGTATGTATTGTCCTTCATTTTCAAAAAGTACCCAGACTGCATCACTATGTTAAGAGTCAAGGTACAGTGTGTCTGTCTGTGGCTGATCAGACAAATACAAACTTAGAATACTCTGCCACAATTTAGATACAAATATTCCCTGTGAATATTTGGGGTGGCATCTCTACCTTTGTGCATCTCCCGTGTTTTCTGGGCTAACGCAATTCAACTTTGTTCATAAAACATAGCACCTTCACTGATGAAGGCATGCCTTGCTGTGCAGTTCTGTGCCAGTCTCTCCCATGTCATACAATCAATTTTAAAGTCCTTAAGAGACACCTTAAGAGTGTTCTTATATTGATATTTCTGTCTACCTTGTGAGCACTTCTCCTATGTGAGTTCTCCATGAAATAAAAATTTTTGTAAGCATTCATTTGGCATTCAAGCAATGTAGCCATCCCAAAGGAGTTCTGCTTTCTACAGGAGAGTTAGAATGCTTGGCAGGTTATTTTGAGAAAGGACCTCAGTGTAGGGTATTTTATCCTTCTAGGTGATTCCCAGAATCTTCTTAAGGCAATTCAAATGGAAGCAATTCAGTGTCCCCAGAAGGGATTTAGCATCCTATGAGAAGGAGAAAGATTCCATGAAGCATGCATGAGTGAGGTTTGAAAAGAAAGATACCATGAGGTGAAGCATGGCAGGCTAACGGAAAAGAATTTAGGGAAAGAAACTCTACACCACGAGAGCATCTTTTATAGGGGAAATTTAACCTTGAGGGTTTGACATCATAACTTGGCTTCCTGATTGAATACAGTAAATTCAAGTTTGCAAAGACCTCCATCAATGATCTTCCCTAACATTCAATGAATATTACAATTTTAGCTTCAAACTTCTCTGTTACCACAACTAGCTGCCCAGGACTTCATCACTTAAGGACTTTACATCTCCCAGAAAATTCTGGTCTCCAAAGATTTTCTATAAAGGTTTCTCTATTAGAAAAATGTCTTCTTTTACATAATAGAATTCATATAAAAAGAATCTATTGTGTTTGTGTGTGTGTGATTATATTCTATTAAATAGACTTTTTCAAGTATTTGAAAGCATTCACAGGTGGCAAAAATATTAGACATTTTTTTTCATGAATGAAAGTAATAAAGACACAAAGTTAACTTTGACAGAAAGAAAAAAAATCTAACAGAGAGATCCCAAAGAGAAATAGATGGTTTCAAAGAACTTTTTTTCAGAGTGTTGAAACATTTAGGGGCAGTATTTACAGAGGCTCTCAGAACCACAGAGCTTATGACACTCTGCTTCTATAATCCTAAAGATGAAAAATGTCCCTGAAAAGAATTATTAACAGACAGAAACAACTTGACTTTTCCTCGTTTATCTTTTTTATCTTTTTTCAGTCCCAACCCTACACCAAACACCAAACAGGTTATATTATATATATATATATATACAGAGAGAGAGAGAGAGAGAGAGATACATATATATATATGTATATGTATATATCTATCTATCTATCTATATATGTGTATATATCTATATCTATATCTATATCTATATCTATATCTATATCTATATATATACATATGTAGATATAATCATACAAATACATACACACTAATAGACACAAACACATACCTTCCTTTCATCCCTCTCCTGACAACAAGTAAGCTATAGTTTAAAAAAAGATATATTTATTTCTATATTTCTCTCTATATATACATATATAGATATAGATATAGATATAGATATAGATATAGATATATAGATATGTAATCTCCCCACACATATATCCCACATACCCACATATCTTTCCTATCACTGCTGATTCCTTCATTAAATTCTGCTCCATAAGTTGGCTTATTATAATTTAACTCCCCCCACCCAGGGATTCCTTTTTTGTTTTCTTTCCTGGAGTTTTGCTTCCCCATTCACCTACTCCTCCCTGCTTATTTACTTATAGTTTTTGGAGGTACTATATCCTTCATGGTATATATGTAGTATTAACAATTGAATCCATTCCCTAGGTGAATAGATTTTCAGAACTATGAGCCCTTGTCCCTCTAATGCCATCTTCTGCATCTCACTTGTATAATATGGTTACTCTTTTTACCCTTACTCTGCCAATTTTTCTTTTGAGCTACTGATGGAAATCTTAAAAATAAAGTATACATTGTCTGTGTAAAAAAACATAAGCAAATTGTTCATGTTTAAATAGTTTGTCTATGTCAACTTCCTTAAAATTACACTTTGATATTGGCTCTTTCATGTTAAATTTTCTATTAAGTTCAAATGAAGTTGATAAAAAGTTCTGAAAATTTGCAAGTTCCTTCAAATTCTGGGTCTTTTTAAATTGAAAATTGTAAATAAAAAAATTGTAAATTGCTGGATGTGGTATTTTTGGTTTTCTGTAGATATGTTTCCAGTACCTGTGGTCTTTTATTATAGCCATAGATAAATTTTGTACAATTCTAATTTTTGATCCAGATTTTTGTTATTTTTTTCTCATTTCTTGCAAAATTTGCTTTTTGATTTGGCAGTATTAAAAACTGGCAATTATATTCCTACTTATTATCCACAAAGGATTTCTTTGAGGTGGTGATGAGTGGATTTTTTTCTATTTCTACTTTCCCCTCATGTTTTCATCACTCCAAGAAAATTTTCTAGGATTATTTACTGCATTATATTGTGTCAAGGTTCTCTTTTTCATCACAACTTTCTGGCAGTCCAATTATTTTTATACTTTCACTTCTTAATCTATTCTTGGGATCTGTTGTTATGAGATCTTGTTGTTATGTTTCTTATGAGATGTTTCCCATTGTGTTCTATTATCTCATACTTTATATTGTTGTACTGTTTCTTAGTCCCTCATAGCTTCATTGGTTTCCTGTTGCCCAATTATAATTTTTAAAAAAATTTCTTTAATCTTTGAGACAATGTACCTCCTTTGTTAACCGGTTAACTGTTTTTTTTTCATAATCTCCTTGTTTTTCTTGGATGCTTTTCAGTTTTTTATTTTTTATTTTTTTTAAGTTTTTCCTCAATGCCTGTCATTTGAGTTTTGAATTCTTTTTTGAGTTCTTCCATAAATTCTGTTTAGGCAGGAAGGCATTTAAAAAATGAATTCCAGTCTTCCTTGTTCCCATTTTTTATATATATATATATATATATATATATATATATATATATATATATATATATATGTATATGTATATTTTTTCCCTGAGGCTGGGGTTAAGTGACTTGCCCAGAGTCACACAGCTAGGAAGTGTTAAGTGTCTGAGACCAGATTTGAACTTGGGTCCTCCTGAATTCAAGGCTGGTGCTCTATCCACTGTGTCCCATAATGTATTTCAATGGTGTTTTTTTTTCTTCTTTGCCACTTCTTCTTGTCTTTTTTTTTAATAAGACATATTTTAATAGTAGGTATTAATTTAAGTACCTCCAATCACTGGGTGGGGGATAGTGCCTCAAGCTTCCCTTCAGCTCTCCACTCTGACCAGGAACCTAAAATCAAGAACTCCACCCTCCTGCAAGTGCCTACAGTCAGCAGTGCCCCTACACACCTGCTTCTGCACTCACCAGATGTTGGTTCCTTCTCGCCCAGGGCTGCATCTCAGCTGCACAGCTGGGCCTTGTATTCCTAAACATTCGAGGATCACTCCTGAACTCCAACCCCCACTCCACAAGAGGAGTCAATACATTTGGGCAGGTCAAAACAGTGGGGCAGGTGAAAGTGACCATAGTTCCAGCTGAGACATTAGCCACACAAGCTGCTAGCCTGAGGGATCCCCACTGGATGTTCCTGAGTATTTAGCCTTGAGATGGTTGCACTTCTGATATGTTAATCCTGGCCCAAAGTCCTCCTTTAGATCTTGTCCTGTTGTATCAAGAGAGGAACTCTGTTCTGTCCCCAAGTCAGCTTGGGTTTTCACAAGTCTATGTTTGCTCTGAGGCAAAGATTTGTCTTATTTGTGGGGTAAATTAGGCCTTGAAATTGACCATCCTACTTTGCCATCTTCCCAGAATGCTCCCCCCAAAAATTTGAAAAGAGCATTGCTTTAAGAGATTTTTAAAAGAATATAGAACAAATAAAGCAACAGTTTGATTGCAGGGTGATTACTACTAAGAGTAAGAAACTTCATTACTTTACATAGATTTTAGAGTTAACAACTTATTGTATGAAAACACTATGTTAATTTATTTCAGACGGAAGGGCTGACCTACTTGGAAGATTCTTATTTCATTTCACCAATAAATGGTTTAAAATCTTTCCAATATAGTATTCTGCATATATTGCTTTTCTATTTTAGGGAAGGAAAGATTTTCCTCCTGCTGAAAGAATAACAAATAAATGAATACATGTAGAGATACTGCTTTTTTTTAAGATGCTAGATTTTGATAATATTGAAACATTTCCCCAACTCTGATATTTTACATCACCAGAAGATGGAGGAAAGACCTAAAGAGCTTTTGAAAAATATAAGTGGTGAAATGAGCTAACATTTGCAAATTGGTGCTATGTATGTATTATATAGTAGTAATGCTATACATGTGAATTCTGAAACTCTTTCCTTCTCAGGAAATGTTAAAATGCTCAATTTAGGACCTTAGATTCTCAGACTGTCTTGTTTATGATAGTTAAGGCAGCTTGGTTGGGCCCAGACTGCTTTAATTAGTATCTTTAAGATACCTATGATGGAAACTTGCCAGACAGTTTGATAAAGCCCTGATGGGAATCATGTTTTCCCAGAATATCTTTAAGAGTCCCAATATCTCAATATATAACTTTTATCTTCCCAACTCTTCTGTATTACTTGTCCTCCTTCCCTGAGAAAACCCAAGTTTATATTTACTCTTTGAAAGTTGTGCTTATTGTCCAGATCTGCTCATAGGAGAGCTACAGGTGTCAGCCCCCTGTCCTGATTCATAAACAAGGAGGGGATAGGAGGGACTCAGCAGAGTTTAATCTATTCAGGATTACATCAGGGTTAATATACCTAAAGTTTACCTATTCCGTTACAAATGCCTAAGTGTTCAGTTAGATTCTTGCTACATCTAAATTAGAACAGTAATCAAGGCATCATGTACAAAAGTATTCAGATAGCAGGTAACAGATAATAGAATGTCTGGCTGATGTCCTCCAGACAAATTTCTTAGAAGTCTGTAATCATGCCTTCCTCCAAAGATTCCTGATACTAGTAATCAGCAAGGTTAGACATGTCTCCTGACTTCTCTCTATCCACCAGCAGGAGGGATAGAGAAGCTGAGCCAGACTGTTGAGGGCGGTAGCCCCTTTGGTATTCTTTGTTTGATCTCCAACTCCATTTGGAACTTGGACTTTGATGTGGTCAAACCAGTTTGGGCTATCTGAACTGGTTGGAGTTTTATAGCCCCCCCCATTCTAATCTGCTCAAACAGACCAAATGTCACAGCAGGGGAAGAGACTTCTGTCTCTACTCAAAAGATTACAAGAGAATCCTTATCTTATCTACATCACTCTCCTGAACCTCCTTAGATCAATACATTTGAATAATTATGCTTTGTATAAAAAAGGGAACCCAAAAATCTATTCTTTGCAAACTGGCCTTGTACCTTGCAGCCATTTTGCCCACCGACTCTCCGGTGTTTCTATTTTAATAAATAAAGACTTTGTTTCTACACAGCCTTGAGTAGCAAAAGTCATTTGCTAACGGACCGCCTGTTGGGACTTTGGGAAGGAGAAAGAGATTATTAGACCTCCTGAAAAAAAATGACCCATCTCGGTTTGGACCCTCAGTTTACTCCTCATCAAGACTAGATTCCCAAAAGTACTCCATGGAGAAAAGGGTCTTATACCTTAACATTCCATGGCCCTCAACACTTATAAAGATTTCTGCTAAGTCCTTTTTAGGAGTAAGCCAGCTAGGAGATAGGCTCTCCCTCCCTCTTTGCAACTTCCTTTTACTGATCTTTCTCCTTAATATAGCTGACTCTGGTTAGACTGCTAAATTCCTCTATGGAGTTAGCCTGCCATTCAATGGTCTACTGAAGGCTCCTAGAATATTCCTTTAATGGTTTCTTCCAAATACTAAACTTTTTTTTTACTAACTCTATTGCTCTCCCTAATTTATTTAGATTTACCCCGCTTGGTGCCTATTTTAGGACTTCATTCTATCTTTAAATTCTCCTCATAAATAAAGATACCTTTTGGCAAAGAGAATGCCCTTATGCATTTTTCACATGTATCTTGGATTTTGTATGTAAAATTAAGAGTTGCTACACTCACCCCATCATGTTTTAAAAAATGACAAGTGACTAAAAACATTTTATTTTACTGTCATTCATTTACTATCCTGCAGCTTTCATCAATATTTATCAAACAGAATTGGCTTCTTAACATGCATAGATTGGCCTCTTTAGAACTCAGTAATGTCATGCTTTTTTTGTATACATATTTCAGTCAGTCCTGTAATCCCTGGGACTCAAGCAAAACAGGTAGCTATCCTGCTAAGTTTATTGCTTTACATTCTTGAGCCACTTGAGGAAAATGAAGAGGGCAGCTCCACACTAAAACCCATATAGATATAGATATAGATATAGATATAGATATAGATATAGATATAGATATAGATAGCACTATTACAAGAGTTTTCTAGATGAAACTATTTTCTCAGGTACTGCAGTTGCACATCTGATGTTGGTGTCATTCTAATTAGTCTAAATTTATTTGCTTTTCCAATCAAGTCTATAACCCTTAGAATCAGTCTTCTTGTTAGAATAATAAAAAAGGAATGACATTTCTTTGCAGATTCCTTTTAAGATCTAATGTAGCTTTAGGCCTAAGATAACTTAAAAAGGATTTGTTGATATCCACCTTCTGTGAATTGGCTTGGTATCTACTCACTGTACTTACAGCTGGAGAGAAAAGACATATAACTCAGAAAAAAAACTATAGAATAAAGTAGTAAATGTGGATTATTCCAACTTTATACAAAAGCTAGTAATGTAATTTTGTGGTTTCTTCTTTCAATCCTATTTTTGTTTTGAATTTCTTAATTTGCTTTAATAATCATTTTAGGAAATATATTTTATAGTTGTAAGATAACAATAATGAAACATTTTCTTACAGCTTACAATTAAAATAATTTAATTTTAATGTTAAATTATTATTTAAGTTGAAAGATTTTTACTTCTATATTTTGCTAAACTTATACTTTATAGAAATATGAGGAAGAGCTTCACCAACAATTGGATGCACAAAATTCAATAAATAGACATATAGAATCTATAAATAGATATCTTCAAGAAGAAATAATAGAAACTTTGAAACAGAATGATGACAGGCTGGATCTTGAGCATCATTTAGAAATACCTATGGAACAAATACAATATGGACCAAAGATTAAAGAAAAAGTGAAGAAAGAGACTGAAGAACAAGTGAAAAAAATAAATCCATTATTAAAGGTTATTTAATTTATCACTTTTATATTTTTAAAATATTAACATGTAAATGCAGATTTCCCCCTATTCTAAATTCAGAATCTTTTTCTTTAGAATTTTCCCCTCTGCCTTTTACTCTCCTTAAGCTTGGTATCAACTTAAAAAACAAAACAAAACAAAACAAAAAAAAAAAAAAGAAAAGAAAAAGAGGAAAAGAAAATATTGCCTTCTGATGTGAATTCTGAAAATAGATTATTCTCTTCCCTTGTCAGAAAAATGTCAAAGTTTTTTTGTTTCCCAGATAGTTTTATGACCATAGTTAAGGCAACCATAATGTGCTTAGATTACTTTGTTAGTATCTTTAAGATACCTATGATAGGAACCCAATCTTTCTCAGACTGTCTTTTCTACTATGTTCAAGTCAATCTCCACACCATAAAGTTTCTGCCTTTATGTTCCCTCTTTCCCTGATGTGATGTGAACCTGAATCCTTTCCTGAACTAAACTACATATGAGGTACTCTCTACCTCATAGCATCTTCCCTCTATTGGTTCTTTCCTCCTACGTAAGTGTGATTTTTAATAGAAAAATTATATTTCCCCTTGTTAATTAATACAATAAATAGCATAATATTGGAAACTATGAAGGATGTCCAGCCATGGTTGCTCTATGTAATAAACAAAACTTTTATTTTAAAGTTTTCATATAATCATTCATGTTTCAACTCTCTCTCCCAAATCTATTCTGTTTACCACTCAAGGTGCCTATATAACATTTTTGAAATCATAAGCAAAAATAACCATATATACTCTCAAGTGTTTTTTTTAATAATTGGTACAATATTCAATTAAAAAAAAAGGTGAGTCGTTTTAGTTTTTGTGTGTTTTTCAACCAAAATTTGAATTGGAAGAAAACATTTTGAAAGGGTCTGGAGGTAATTTTTTTCAAAATTTTATTTGATATGTTTATAATAATCTAAGAAGACAAAACTGAAGGATGAGAACTAGTGAACTAATCTCCAATTGAAATAGAGTTGTTTTTTTTATTGTTGTTGTTTTTATTTGTTTTTCTCCAATTGAAATGCAATTCAGCTGATATTGATCATGACTCATTTCAAAGTTAGAATCTACTTTTTTGCAATTTAGAAGTGCCCTCTTAATCACTGTCTGAAATTAAAATGAAAGCTAACAGAATATGACAACAAAAGTCTTATAATTTTCAGGATGGAGTCAAACATATTTGTGAACTTTATTCTTTGTTTTCCATTTGGTTTAGATTCAACAACTGAAAGCTAAATTCTGCAAAAGAAACACCGTACATGAAGAGTTGGAGGCAGAGCAAGAGAGGTACAGAAAATTATTTTCTCAAGAATACAGGTACACCTAAACACAGACAGGAAGAAAAAATCATATAAATTTACATTGCTTTTGAAGATTTCCATTTGGAATATAACAAAGCATTAAGGATCATATCTATGACCTCAATGGAAAATGTGGGTTAACTGGGTGATTATACATATATAAATATATATAAATACATATACATATATTAATGTCAACTAGAAGACTAGTCAACTAGAAATAATTCAATTATGTAAAAAACACTTTTATAACATATAATTATAAAAAACTTTTATAACATAATCTCATTGTTTTCAGAGTCAAGAAACTTTTTAAGGAAAAATCACAATTATGACAGTATTTTTAAAAAATCCAAACATTAAGAAAATTACTACCCATTTATGTGTTGTAAAATGTTCACAGAAGTAATGAGAGGCTACTTATTGCAGACTAATGAATGAAAAAGTAAAGTATAAAATTTTACTCAACAGATTTACTACACGTCCCTTTCTGGAGCCAATGAATAATGAATTTGTTGATACTTCTGTGGTACTTCCTAGAAGAAGATCAATATATTTTACTGAAAATACAGAGTCTTCAGAAAGTTCTACTGAAGACTGCTTTTCAAAGGTTAGTCATTTTTTCCCACCTTCTTGTTCTTTATCCTAAAGTTATAATGTAAAATTTCATGCTTATTTATTTTTGGGATTTATTTTTCAAAAAAAAAGATTTTTTTTGCCTAATAATAAATAAAAAATGTCGATATTTTTAAAGTTTTGTGTTCTTTAAAGTTTAAAGGCTGTGTATTAAAGTTGTTTTTTTTGTTTGTTTGTTTTGTTTTGTTTTGTTTTGTTTTAATCCACAAGTATCATTCCTTTAAATTAATGATAATTCAATGGTGAAAAGGTGTGTAGCCAACATGGCTTAATCTTCTCTTTGACTCTCTCTTTGTAACCTGGAACACTTTAGTCAAAATCTAATTGTTTTTAAAGTAACCTCATATTAGTGCCTTTTTTTTTTTTGTAATCATTTTTTATTCTAATGACACAAAGCTGATGGGAAGAAAAATCCTGTAGTTTCCATAATTAAAGGATTAGGATGAATGGAATTGGGAAAACCAATTTAACATATTTTTTCTTTTTCAATGGGTTCAATAATTTAGCATCTTAAAATAGTTTTCTTTCCTATACATACATATATATATATATATACATATATATATATATGTATTATATATATATAGTCACTTAAAACATAAACATAAAATAAGAAAATAAAAACAAGTAAAATAAAATAAAGCAGAATCTTTTCATGTGCCAAGTAAAACATTGTGAAGGATTCAAAATATGCAGGAATAAATTTCAATTTCAAGAAAACATATTTAATAATAGAAGGCATTATATTCCTAACAGTCCATTTTTTCTTTTATTTCTTCTAGGTTTACTTTTGTTCTCTGCTATGTTTTTTTTTTTTTTTTCTTGGTACTTTTCACTCTTTTCCTCATGTCTCCAGGGAGGCTTGCAGATATACATATATGTGTGTGTACACATATACACACATATATCATATATATATATATATATATATATATATATATATATATATATATATATATATATATATATATATATATATATATATATTTACTGATATATATGAATATAATGTACATATATACCTATATACATACATATTCATGTATACAAAATATATAAGTACATGCACATATACATATTTACATATACTTCTAAAAGATTATTATGACTGAAAAACAATGTAGATTTGTTTCTTGATTAAATCTTTGACTTTATCGGAATTTGGGGATTATTACTTCTATATTTTTTCCTAATAAATTTTACTTAGGACATTGGTATTATATTAGTATTTATTGCTTATTTTTCCCATCCCTGCTTATTCTTCTTTTTGACTTAGGCTTTACCAGCTGTCCCCTCCTCTACCCAACCACCATGGATATGTTTTTTTATCTTTTCCCCCAATCCCATACTTTCCTCTTTATCCCATTCATATTAATCTACACACCTTACCCCAGTGCCGTTCAATTACCCACACTACTGTACCCCACCTTATCCTATTCCTTCCAATCTTATTTTCTTTAGAGATTTTGAAGGATATTGTACCCTTTCTGATGTGTATATACCAAGAAAGAATAACACACACACACATACATACACATATTGTACGTGTATAAGAGACACACAAATTCATTTTTCATATTGTTCTTATATGTTAAATTTTCTATTAAGTCCAGGTTTCCTTGAGATAAAATTCTGAAATTAAAATAGTGTTTTGAATGTCCTTTTGTTTTCATTGATTATTATACTTAATTTTTCTGGTTATAATATTTTCATCTACAACATTAAGGTTTTATGTAAAATATATCTCATTTTTCCCATTTCAAATTTAATATTTTTAAAATTACAGGTCAGTCATCTTTACATTTATGTATATAATTGGGAGTTCCAGATTCTCCCCCTTCCTCTCTCCTTACTATAACCCTTCCTTAGCGCCCCCCACAGTGAAACTACATGTGAAGTGATGCAAAAACCTTCTATCAAAGTCATGTTGCTACAATAGAAAACAGATCTTCTCCCTCCCCTCTCAAAAAAAAAAAAAAAAAGAAAATAAAAATTTATGCTTCAATCTGTATTATGACACAATCAATTCTTTCTCTGGATGTGAATAACATTTTTCATCATAAGTCCTGCACAATCATTGCATTGATGAGAACTTGCTACTACTTTATACACAGGACATTTCACTTTGCATAATCTCACAGAGAACTTATCTCACTGAAAACATCCTACTAATAGGTTATTTTATAAAATATATATATATATATATATATATATATATATATATATATATATATATATATATATATATATAATGTTCTTATAAAATTATTATTTCAACAGTGATATGTAGCATGATGTATTCTGTCATTCCCAATTGAAGAGCATCCCCTTCATTTCTAATTCTTTGTCCTGAAAAATGAACTGCTATAAAACATTTTTGAATATATAGGCCTCCTTTCCCTTCTTAAAAATAATTCTATTTAGGAGACATGCCATATATTGGTATAGGTCAAAAGGTAAATAAGATTTTTAGGAACCTTAGAACATACTTCCAGTTTGCTTTACAGAATGTTTGAATAAGCTCACAATTCCATTAACAATGCATAAATATCTCCTTCCCCCCCACACATTCATTCCAATATTTGTCATTTTCCTTTTCTACCCCATTAGCCAATTTAAAAGACTGTACCTCAGAGTTGTTTATGTCTAATTTCTCCGATCTACTGTTAGAAAAATTTTATATGACTATAAATAGCTTGATTAGTTCATCTGAAAACTGTTCATATCTTTATGATTTATCAGATAGGAATATGGCTCCTATTTTTTCTTTAATTTGGCTATAACTCTTACATTTGAGAAGTGAAGCTTTCATCAGATAAACTTGCCTCAAAATTCGTTGCACAATTACAATTGCTAATTTTATTCCCCACTCAGTTTATTCTGTTCTCTCTCTTATCACCCTGTCCCTCCTTAAAAGGTTGTGCCTTTTAACCTCCCCTCCCTTAGTATGTCCTCCTTTCTATCACTCTCCATCCTTCTCATACCCCGTTCCCTACCTCCTTTCCTGTAATATAGATTTCTATACCTGAGCGAGTATGGTATTTTTTCTTTGAACCAATTCTGATAGTTCTCTTCCTCTCTTCCTCTCCATTGTAAAATCAGGTTTTTAATTTCCTCTTTTCAGGCAGATAATTTATGTCATTCACCTCTCTCTTTCCCTTTTTCCCTAGTGTATTCCTCTCTTCTCCTTATAGTTTTAGTTTTCAAAATATTATCCCTTCATATTCAACTCATATCTCTGCCCTTTAACTATAGAAACTCCTTCAAACTGTCTGAATCAACTTCCCATGTAGAAAAATAACAAGATAATAACCTTACAAAGTCTCTTATGATTTTACTTGATTGAATATGCCCTTGGACTTTTTCTGAAACCTGTATTTGAAAGTCAAATCTTCTATTCAGCTCTAGCCTTTTTGTCATGAATTCTTGAAAGTCCTCTTATTATTAGTTTTGCTGAATAGGTAATTCTTTCTTGTAATCCTAAGTGCTTTACTCTGGAGATTATCATATTACAAGTCCCCAGTCCTTTAATATAGATGCTGCTAAATCTTGTATTAATCTGACTTTGGCTCAACTATACATAAATTGTTTCTTTCTGGATGCTTGCAATATTTTCTCCTTGATTTGGGAGTTTTGAAATTTCTTTTATTATTCCTGGGAGTTTTCATTTTGGGATCTGTTTTAGGAGGTTTCTTTCCATTTTTATTTTGCCTTCTCATTTTAGAATATCCTAACAGTTTTCCTTGGTAGTATTTTTGAAATTTTTCTAGGCTCTTTTTTTCCCATTATGACTTTCAGGTACACCAATAATTTTTAAAACACCTTACCCAGATTTATTTTCCAAGTTGTTTTCATTTTCTTTTTTCCCCCATTATTTTGTTTTTGTTTGTTTGTTTGCTCTGAAACATTAATATAAGTTACTTATTCTGGAAATGTGAATTTTGGTTATAATCCTCCCTCCATTGCTATCAAGAATATCATATTCTTAAGGTAGAATCCTTAAAGGTAGAAGTTGCTAAATAGTGTGTTATTCTAACTGTGATTCCCCTGTCCTTGAATTGTTTTTTTCTGGATGCTTGCAAGTATTTTTACCTTGGCTTTGGAATTCTGTAATTTAGCTGTAATATTCCAGAGAGTTTTCATTTTGGAATTCCTTTCAGGAGGTAATCAGTGGATTTTTAAATTTCAGTTTTACTCTTGGGTACTAGAATATCAGGACAGTTTTCCTTAATAATTTTCTTGAAAGATGATATCCAGACTCTATTTTTGGTCATGACTTTCAGGTAGACCAATAATTTTTAAATTATCTCTCCTGAATCTAGTTTGCAGGTTAGTTGTTTTTCCAATGAGATATTTCATATTTTTTTTATTTTTCTTGTTTAAGCGTTATTATATGTTGACTTATCATAAAGTCATAAGCTTCCATTGTGCAATTCTCTTTTATATGGAATTCTTTTCCTTTGTGAGTTTTTGTACCTTCTGTCCCTACTGGCCAATTGAGCTAAAAAGCTAAAGGCATTCTTTTCCTCCTTAGCCGTTTGTATTTCCTTTTTAGGTATTTTTCTCAATTCATGTCCTAATTTTTTCTCTAAGTCTCTTACTTAATTTTCAAGCTTTTCAGCTCTTCCATGTCCTGAGTCTAATTCTTACTTTTCTCGGAGGCTTTGGATGTAGGAGCTTTGACGTTTTTATTTTCTGAGTGTGTTTTGATCTTCCTTACCACCACTATAACTTTCAGTGGTCAGAAGCTTTTATGTTCTCTGCTCATTTCTCTAGGCTACTTATTGCTCAGCTTTTACCTCTTTGATAATGTAGGGTTCTGTTTTCAGAGTGGAGGGTGCTCTGACCCAACTTTCAGGGATTTGGTGCATCTGTTTTCAGAGATTCTTCAAGGAACCTGACCACAAACACTCTTTTCTGCCTTGGAGCTTTTTGGACTGTCCTTGCTCCACTGTAGCTGTAAGATTTAGTGCGTTCAAGCAACAGAGTCCTATTTTGCTGATGCTGTGGTTACCATGTTTGCGACTGGGGTCACAGTAGCACTACCTATGCTGGGACGACTTGCCCTACTCCCACCCCTGGTAGCACAGACACTCTTCTGTGAACTAACATGTCCTTCCTGTTGTACCCAGGCAGAGATGTCCAGGAGCTCCCAGCACTGCTGCTGTTTCCACCTTGTGATGATGTTGTCAGGGCCAGGACTAGGGCTAGGGCAGGCCCAGTGACTAGCCTCCTACACCCTGGAGCCCCAGCCCTTTTCTGCTGAACGTCTAAGTCCTCTTTGGTGTTTTTGTCCTGGGATATCTGGAAGCTACCAGTAGTGCTGTGGATTGAGAAGGCCCACCTTGTGGATGCTGGGGCTGGGTTTAGGGCTGCACAGAATTTCCATTCTGGTGTCACAGATGTTTTCTGCTGCTCTTCTAAGTTGTCTTCAGCTGGAAAATATTCTACTCTGTCTTTGGGGATGTTCTGATGCTCTAAACTTTGTTTAGATTCCTTCTTTAAAGTAATTTGGAGCATTTGGGGAATGAGTTGGCTGAATTCTGGCTTTTATTTTGCCATCTTAGCTCCACCTTGAAAGAATATATCGTTGCTACATTTAAAAGCAGGAAAACTTGGATTCAAATCTCACTCTCTGTACACCAAATGACTCTGAACATATTTGCATAGGTAGACATTCATATACATGTATGTAAATATGATACCCGTGTGTGTGTGTGTGTGTGTGTGTATAAAAAGAAGGTCTTATAGAGAAGAAAATTTAGAGTTAGATACTTATTCTGACTTTGAAACTTGGCCTCTACAGAGAGCATGAATGTGCTCACTGATACCGTATTTGGGACATTAGTCATATCTCACAAGTAATGAATTCCTTTTTCCTGGATATTTATGATGTTGCCACATTGATTATTGCTTCAGATGTGGCTGGTATATATCTGAGCCATTCTCTTGAATTCGGCCTTTAAAGGGAAACAGAAACTTTGGGATTCCCCCTTGTGGTGTCAGAGGACACATAAAACAAGTACCTAGTCAAGCCTATCAAAAGGGTAGGATCAAAATGCTCAACCCAGTCTCTTTGGTCAAATTTACTCCATATATATTGGAGATATCTTCAAATTCAAAACAAAATCTTTATATTTCTGCCATGTCAAGTGAATTAGGCTTTTCTTCATCACCCCTTCTATGTGTTATGGATGTACATATGTGTGTATATTTATATTTAATTTTTTCCAAGTATTTAATTTTCTGTTTTGCTCCATGTAAATTGATATACATTTTATATGTGGACTGTCTGTAGCTTAGTGAAGTATTAATATTTACAATTGTTTTAAAGTATAGGCTCATTGTTGATTTTCTTTTTAAAGAAAAATGATATATTCAGCAAAAAAAAAAAATAATAGTAATAATAACAAGGGTAACATTTGCCTAGAGTAGAAGGCATATATATATATATCAAACCTGAGACATAACTACTATGCTAACAAAGTTCATATTTTTTGGTATATAATTAATAGTGATAAACTCTTGATGCTCTTAATAATAGTATCATCTTTTATTAGATCCCACCTTCTATATGGGCCCTCATTTCTGAGTGTGGGGGGTCACAAAGTTATAATTTGTTAAGGGTAAATATCTGATTTGTATATGTTTCACATATCTATATATCTGGAGTAAGATAAAAAATGAGTCTTTATTAAAAAGGGATTTGTGAGTGGAAAAAATTTAAGCCCTATTTTATAGCTATATATTTTCTGATGAATGACCAATAGTCAAACTTAATTAATGTGTACATTTATTAATAATTTCTTTGGATACCTGCAATTTATAAAAACAAATTTTGTGAGTTGTTTGGATTATCTGTAGTTCCTTATTCTTCATTTACTTCATTTTTTTGAAATATTATTTTAATGTTATTTCAGATTCAGCAGGCGATGGAAAACTCTGTAGCTAAAAGTGATGATGGTATGTTCAAATGATTCATAAGTAAAATGTCACCGTTTATGCTCTATCTGATTTGTGAATATACCTTTAAAATCCCCCTAAAGTGCTATTTCAATGGGAAGAAGAAGAAGGAGGAGGAGGAGGAGGAGGAGGAGGAGGATGTTGTTGTAATAGTGAAATCAAAGTGTGGTTTGTATTTCTTCTGATAGGCAAATAAAATAATTGTCACAGTTCATTTCATTTTGAGCCCGAAGGCAATAATATTATAAATAGGAAATAGAGCTCGAACATAAGCATGAGCAGATAGACAACACAAGCAAATAGACTACTATGAACATAATTTTAATTGCAGTTCCTGTACCGATTGCTACTTCAGAAGGTAAAATGATAATATTAGGTGAACAATCTGATGAGTTGCTCCAATAATAGAAATGGACATTTATTCAGGATCTTAAACTTTGCATTTTGAATATATTAGCTGATTTGAAATTCCAAACAATCCTGTATGGTAGATGACTTCCAGAAAATCTTGAAGTTCTCTCTATGAAATATAGTTCTTAAAACCATGAACAAGTCACTTACCTTCAAAATGCTCAGCAAACTCTTAAGACTCACTTGGACCAATGACCATTTCCATGATTCTCGCACCCAAAATTCCTTGATATGATGAACCATTACTGCCAATACAAAAAATGCATATACACACACATGTATAAATTGCTTTTTCTTCTTCTTTTTTTTTCCACAGATATTTCTGAGCTTCCATCTACATCTCGCTGGGCTTCACCAGTAGTATACAGTAGAAGGCCAAATCTGAATTGGGATCCAGTTTCCAGACCAACTCAGCATTACTCAAGAAATTTTAAAAAATATTAATGAACTTTAAAAAAAGGAAAAAATAAAGTACATCGAGAACTCTACTAACATCACTATTCATCAATTTGATATCAAAGCTCTGTATGTAAGACACAAGAGCTTTGACCTGCACAATCTAACTAGCTTAATTATAGAAATTTAGCATCCTTCCGCCATTCTTTTTCCTTCTCATAGTGATCAAGCTCAGTGTGACAGAGTTAATAATTAAATGCAAAGTCCCCCCCAAAATTCTTGTACCTCTGAATTAATCACTGGTTTAATAGCAACAGGTAATCATCTTATGACCACTTAGATCATCCAATTCATGACTTGCACCATTTCCTCACACCTACACTAAGGAGAAGCCTGTCCATTTGTGGAATATTTCTTACTTCACCCACCTTGCGACCCTGCTGACATATGATGTCACTCAACTATCACATGTCAATCAGTGGAATTATTCAATATCTATTATAGCTGTTCTTGAATGTCTAGACATCTAGCCTTATAAAAATCTGGCCCTAGAAAGAGGATGAATCTCAGATGGTGGGAAAGAGCTGAGATCCTCTTCATCACAGAGAACTGTGGATCCTTCCTTTGCTCAGAGTCACTTCCTTTGCTCAGAGCTCGATCTTAGGTTCTTGTGTGGAGATGGGATATTCTCAATTTCCATAGTGATAGCTCCTCTGGTGGGATAGTGATGCATGGGTCACAGCCTTTTTTGACCAATCCCTGCAAGGACTCAAAAAGGAAATGTTCACAAAGTGGCATTTTCATGCAAGGATCGTCCATGGGCACTGACCCCTTGATATCTGCACATATATTTTCTGCGCCTGAGGTAAGTCTCATCCAGATTATAGAGTCTCCCTTGAATAACCCTAAATTCATTTTCTTTTAATAAGGCTCCTTATTTGTCTCAATTCATAACCTTTGGACCACTCACATTCTATTTTTATAAATATTATATGGCCCTCGTTTTAAATTTTTAAATGTGCACTATTGGTTATTTTACTCTACTTTTTTTTCCCTTTATTTTCCTACGTCTGGGGAGATATTCAATAATGGAATTGCCAGTTCTTCATTTTCAGCCAGCTAGCTAATTTTGAAACTTTGTGTTGGTAGGGTTAAAATTATTTTTTTTACCTTTAAATTTATTTGACAAGAAGTAATTATTCTTCTCATCAGAATAAATACCTCCTATTCCTATTATAAATACACTTCTTGTTACTATAAAAAGATAAATTAAACGGATAATTTTGCCTATTATCCTATTTTGCTTTTCTGTCTACTTAATTACTTATGTGCTACAAAAAGGGAAGGAATATCAACCTGCTCTGATCTTGACTCAATTTTCAATGTGGCCATGTAATTGAAAACTGTAGTGAAGTTTTGCTACAATGATTCCATAGTGCAGTTTAAATGGTTTTTCATATTTTTAAGAAAAAGAAATAGATTCTAAACCCTGAAATATAATGTTGCTTGAGATCCTGTCCCAGAAGTGACTGGACAAGTAGTAATGTACAAGCCCACAATGTCTTATTCTATACAGATCCCATTGCCACATAATATAAGGCAAGTTCTTTGAATTATGTTTATGATATAAAATGAGACTGGAGCCAATGTGCCACCTCTTCAGCATTGAGGGATTGAATGTTTTTCTGCCTTTTTAAATGCCCCATAGCAAAATCGTTCCTGACTCTCTCTATCCACCTTAGGTGGAGGAGTAGATAATTTATTCTGTAAGAATTTAGTTAACTTTTTCTGACCCTCCACTTTTTGAAAACGTGTCACAGAATACCGTTTTATCCTTCACAATATGGCATGACATTTTTAGTTTAGTTACATTTTAATGGGGATAAAATTTTAAGAATCATATTTGTCACTCATAAAATTATTAATAGGTATGCAGTATACATTGTGCTCTATATCTAAGTCTTATTTTAAAATTTATCAGGGGATAGAGGGAACTCCAAATTCTTAGTTTGTTTATCAAAATGAATAGTCTTTCTGGTCCTAGACAGTTGAAAAAGCTGGATACAGAATTGAACGTTATAATAAGAAATCATGTACTTAAAACCAATTTCTGATACACATTGGCTAATAGGTTTTATAGAGGGAACTTAACCTTTAGTGCTTCAAGAGTCTAACTCACTAAGAATATAATTTGCAAAGAAATTTCCTATCAGGGGAGGTGATTTGTAGCATTATCAGTTCCAGGCAAATGAAATCTCATACTTACTTGAATGTACCTAGTTCAAAAGAAATCTAGCAACATGTTATTGGACGGATTGGAGAAAATAAATTTTGGAGAATGGTTATGAATCAAATAATACAATAATGTATTCAGTGAAATGGGATAGAAAAAAGTGCTAAATTCACTGCTCATCTCATTGTCTTTAGACTATATTTTAGGGGAGAATGTCAGAAGAAATAATAGATATGCATTGTACTTCTTAATTTGTTTTTGTTTTTGTTTTCAGCTTTTCTCCCCAGGAAGTCTTGAAAAGAGAAAACACACTGGCTTGCATCAGCCTTTTTCTTCTAGGGACGGTAGAATCTGTATAAAAGGGACATTATTTTGGGACCTCTTGCCCATGGAGAACTACAACTATCTCATCCTAAACAGAACAGTCTTAGATATGCCCTGATTTACAAAATGGACTAAACAGCTCATACCATGTCATGCTGAATGTGGCAGGATTATACCTACAAACATTTGCACTGGGAAGAGTGTGTTGAGGAATGTAAAAGAAATGTGTTTTTTCTCAATCTACTTACATAAAAAACTCAGAGTAATTATGTTATGTCAGGTTGTTCTTTCTTTTTATAATAACTGCAAGAGAGATTGTGCTCTGTTAGTGTGAAGCAACCTGCTAATGAAAAGGTTAATTTAACCGAATCACTAACAGATATCTAAGACTTTACAAAAAACTTTTTTTCTACCATCAGAAATGTGATACTTAAGACATTTATCTATAGCATACTTCCATGTAAAGCGAGTCAGGTCTCAAAAAAAACAGTGTAGCAAAATTTCATAAATAATACTTTCATAATTAATACATGCACATCATGTATTAATATTTGTGTTTTAATTGTGTTTTACATTTTTATGAAATAGTGGAAGAAAATTCCTCAAAAGAATCTATAAATAGGTAGGCTTCATAGGAGGATAATATTTTAAGTAATTAATCCTCATGGTCCATACTTTTTTCTGCCCAAGGCTAACACTATTCTTGTGCCCCTCAAAAGACATATCTTCAATGCACAGAATTAGCTTAAGTAATGTGTGTGTATTAAAACATACATGATGCTTATATACATACATGTGTAGAAATACACAATCAAAGCAAATTACAAATACAAAGTAAAAATTGTACAAATAAATAAACATATATAGAAACATAAACACAGGTAGGTATGTAATTTTATGAGCATATATGCTATCCAAAATAAATCTGCAAATAACTGTATACAATATTATATATATATATATATATATATGCACATATATATATATATATATATATATATACGCACATGTATATATATATAAATGCACATGTATATATATATGCACACATGTATAAGTATGCATGTGTGTGTGTTTATGAAGTTTTTAGCAGATTAGCAACTTTTCTGCTTTAGGGAGTTGCCTATTAACTATGAAAGATCAAGAATCTTGCTTGGGCTCACAAAACCAGTATGTGAAAATGGTAAAATTTGAATGTTTTATTTTTACTACAAAACCTATTCTATATAATACCTTAATATAATTATTAAGAAATGTTTATTAGATGAATGAAGAATGAACAAGCTATGTCCTTCCATATGGCCACACCATGTATTAGCTACCCTGAGATAGATTCCTGCAAAGCCTTTTAAGGCACATCTACAGTGCAAATATGTATCCTCTCATAATTGTGGAAATTCATCTAAGTGACTAGGCAAAGGAGTTATCAACACGAGGTAGGGATAAGTTACTGGAACCAGGATCCTCAATATAGCTAGGAAATGGTATTGGAAATTTCTCAGCAAGGAGAGCAGCAATAGAAAAAAATACAAAAGCCTTTGCGGAGTGATTTCTTCTTAGAATTCTTGTGGACAAGAGTGGTAGAAAACTGCTTGTCACTTTGAGACTTGTACAGAAGTATTCTAGTTCCCAATTAGAGGTCTTAGAGGTCTCTGGGAAGGGGTGGCAAGTCTATTAAAAGGGCACAATGTTTCTTGAGCTTCTAGACATTGCAAAGCATTAGCTGTAAATTGGAATGATGGAGTAAGGGAGGAACGAAGGAAGATGAAGGGAAGGATCAGGAAGATGCCTAGGTGGAAAAAAACATACGTGTGCCTACAAGAGTTGTTGCATGAGGCATAATGCCTTGATTTCTTGTCTTAGATATGCTAAAAATTCAGTCATAAAAAAAGAACCTCTTTTTTTGCATGAGGTTACGCTTAATAATGAGAACTTGATGGTCTTGTTTCAGCATTTACAGTATTCCTGATAATTTTTATTACTTTTATTATTCCCCTTTTGGAGCTGTTTTAAAGTTTGCTCTAGAAGATTGTGGGAAAAGGGGAGCAGGAGAAGGATATGAACTCAAGGAGGAGAAGCTAATGAAATGTGAAGAAAATTTGGAAGTCTAAATTCTAAAGAATTTTGAAAAGTTTGAAAGGTAATAATAAAGAAATTCAGGAAGCTTTAAGAAATTGATTTGACTTGAGCTGGAGGAGAAAGATTCCATCTTTAGTAGGAAAAGAAAGTGAGCCCAAAGAGTAGTATTGGAAGAATTGAAAGTAGACATAAGGAGGAAGAAGAGATGGAATCCAAATGAAAGAGGAGAAGACATGTTAAAAGAACAGGTATTTAACCAACATCACCCACCTCAAAACAAAATAAAGTCAAAATGGAAACATGGTTTGGGCATAAAGGATGATACCATATACAAATTAGGAGAACATGAGATACATTACATTGATTACATTAAATAAAAATGTTTTGCCCAAACAAAACAAACAGAAACAAATCTTTCAGACAGTATTTCTAATAAAGATCTCATTTCTCAAATTATAAAAAGAATTGTGTCACATTTATAAAAATACAAGTCATTCCCCAATTGATAAGTGGTCAAAGATTATGAACAGAAAATTTTCAGATGACAAAATTAAAGCATTTATAGTTCTATGAAAAAATGCTCTAAATCACTATTGATTAGAGAAATGAAAATTAAAACTCTGAGGTACCACCTCACACCTCTCAGTTTGGCTAAGATGACAGGAATATATGAGAAATGTTGGAGGGCATGTGGGAAAACTGGGACACTGAAGCATCATCGGTGAAGTTGTGAAATGGTTCAACCATGCAGGAGAACAATCTGGAACTATGGACAATGGGCTATAAAATACATATTCTTTGACCCAGAAATGTCATTATTGAGAAGGAAATCATATCCCCAGGAAATCATAAAGGAGCGGGCAGGAGCCAGAAGCACAAATATTTTTAGCAGCTCTTCTTGTGGTAGCAAATAATTGGAAAAGAATTGGATGCTCATCAGTTGGTGAATGGCTGAACAAGTTGTGGTACATGAAGGTAATGAATATTATTGTCCTATAAAAATGATGAACAACCTGATTATAGAAAGGCCTAGAAAGATTAACAGGAACTAATGCTGAGTGAAACAAGCAGAACCAGGAATACATTGTACACAATAACAGCAAGAATATGGGATGATTAACTATGAAAGACTAGGTTCTTTTCAGTAGTTCAGTGATCCAAAGAAAACCAATCCATGCTTTGTTCACTTTTTTTTTTATCTCTCCCATGGTTGTTTGTTTTGTTTTTTTTCCCCTTTCACTGTGATTTCTCTCCCCCAACACAATCCTTAAAGCAATATGTATTTAAAATAAACTTACTTAAACAAACAAAAAAGAATAGGTAATTAAAGTAACTCAATTGGACATACTTATCACAGAATTAGGACTAAAAAGGTGCCTCCATGCTAATAGAATCTAAAGAGGTGAGAAGAGAAGGGCTTTACCATTACTGCGCAGGGAGTGTGTCTGAGAATAAAGATACACTGGGTTTGAGTTCCCCTTTATGACATAATTGATTTATGACCCCAAGCAGTCAGCCAATTCTTGTGTCTCTTAGCAACTCTCTGATACACATCTTTTCCATAAGTTCCCTGCACTAATCATTTACAAGTCTTAAACCTCACACTTCTTGAATTTCAGATCAACCTGACATCTTCATTCCTAGTGAATTGACAAATGTGGAGTTGAAAATCCCTGAAAGCAGATAACCACAGCAAGTGTAAAAAAAAGATGCGGCCAAAAAAAGATAAAGATTAATAATTTCTTTTTAAACCTTGTCAAGAGGCAAAGGTAATCATTTATTCAAATTATGGTTAAGAAATTAATTGCTGTTGTATTCTGTATCTTTTTTGATTGATTAGAAATATGAAAAGTATATGATTGTTATATAACTGTATATACATATATGTGTTAAACAGATCCAATAACTGATTTTATATGTATTTTACTTAAAATTGAAAGTACTATTCATACTAAAAAGAATCACTTGCCTTTTAGACCTGCAAAGAAAACATTCAATGAAAAGAATAAGGATTGTAAAAAAATGTAAAAAAAGGACCTTGAAGTACAACAAAGATTCAACTCCCCACTGGGACTCAGCATTACCTCTCAAGCTCAAAGATGGACCTCCAATGAAATAAGGGACTTTTCAATCATTTCTCTTGAAAAGATCACAACTAAACAATTTTGACCTATAAACATAACTTTCAAAAAAGCATTAAAGGATAAATTGGGGAAAATATTATCTCATTTTATTAAAAGGTTTACATTCCTATATGGGAAAATGATACTTTTTAACTTTTGAGAATTGTATTTTTTATTAGGGCAGTTAGAAACAGTGTGTGGGTATAAGTTAGTTTAAATCAATAATATTTTTAGAAATAGATAAATAAAACAATTCCACCATTAAGGGATGCTGGGAGAAGAATAAAAGGGGGGTAAAGTGAAATGAATTTAATCACATGAAGAGACACAAAAGACAAAGTAGTAGCAGGGGAGAAGAGAGCAGGATTCACACTATTTGAAGCTTAATTGATTTTTAAAGTCTTTTTAAACCTCTTCCAAGAACTTTTTTAATTTTTAAAATTTTTCTTTGTAGCTTTCTGGAAAACTACTTTGGTTTGTACCCTGATTTTTTTTTCCAACATCATAGTAGTTTTCCATGGCCAGATTATTTCTCTAGTTTTACTCATTTTTGATAATCTGTATTCTGGCTGTTGACTATGTTATACCTGGGTTTTACCACACAGAGTAAGGTATATCTCAGACTCCTTTTTTTCTATGTTGTTGTTTTATGAATTTAAGGGGGCCTACTATTCCTTCCACTTTTTTTATAATCTGAGACCAGCTGTGATCAGTGCTCTTCCAGTTCATGCTTTGTTCTATAAGTGGTCTGAGGTACTCCCCTCCACTCCTGACATTGAGGAGGATAACCCAGCATTAATATCCAAGCACTCTGGTACCCCTGCAGTGTCTCAGGCAACTGGAAGAGCCAATTTATTTCTGTTACACCCCTATGGATTACTCTAACCTGGTAGCTCCCGTAGAGCTACTCTTAATGCCCGTCCATCGGCGGCACGGCTAGGCCACACTTACCCGTCTTTGGGCCCCAACCCGGATCCCACAGAGACAGACCACCAAAAGGTAGGGGTGAAGCAAAAGAGAATTTTATTCTGAGATAGTACATATTTATACCCCACTGATGATATGGGGGAAAGGAGGAGGTCTTCTAGGAACCTGGCATAATGGGATTGGCCCAAGAAGAAGGAAGGAGGCGTGCTAGGCTTTGAGAGCACTAAAGAGGGAGGCGTGGTACCTGGAGTCAGACACTGTCTCTTGGGGCTATGCCCCTCCTCCACATAGGACTGGCCTGTGCCTCAGAACCTCTCATCCCTCAGGTCCTCCCACATGACTTGAACTGCATTCTTTGCTTCTAGAGGCTTTTTAACCCTTACAATTCCCCTGCCTTCAAACTAAAACTTTACTCTTTTGCAAATGACAAATAGCAGGGCCTCATCCTATTGTTCCTTCATTGCAGAGAGCTCCAACTGTCAGCACTCTGGGCTTTGAATTTGAGGGCCTCCAAAATCTTCTCCACATCAGCCACCCAATCCCCACACTATCTGTGGGATCAACCTTTCTAAACTAAAATTGCAACAGATTTAATTTCCTTGAAGTCTTGTTCTTGTTGAATAGGCAGTCACTATTCTTGGCTGTCTGCACTTCAATCAGATCAAATCATTATCCCAGTAGGTCATATCATTGCTAATGTCCTCCAAAGTTATCTCAGACTGCCCTATGATTTTAATGCAACTTTATTTCCACTGCTCTAAAATTTAATCTCAGCCATTATTTGTAAGAGGATTTAAGAAAAGCAAGTACTTTTTTGCTAAGTTCTTCCATTTTTCCTCAATTCTTCCTGTTTGTACACATTCCATAAATACTCAATTTAATTCCATATTTCCCAACTGCTTTTCTATCAGTCTTCCTTTATTCTACCAGCAATCAGCTCTGACTTTTCTTCAGTCTCATCTTAGAAAACTTTAGACATTTTAAACCAGATTTTAACTTTTGACTTAATGGAACCAAACTTTGGTAGGGTTAATGTGTGGTCCAGTAAGAAATTTCATATGTAGTTCTCATTTTGTTGGGAAGTAAGGCAAGAAAGGATATATAAAACATTTTTGTTTGTTGTGTTCTTATAAAAAACATTTTTTTCTTTTATATTAAAATATATCAGCTTTTTATATTCAAAATATATGCAAGGATAGTTTTTAAACATTGCTTTTTGCAAAACCTTGCATTCCAATTTTTCTCCCCTTCCCCCCGTCCCTCTTCCTTAGATGGAAAGTAATCCAGTATATATTAAACATGGTAACAAGATATGTATATCACATATAGTCATACATATTTATACAATTATCTTGCTGTCCACACACATGCACACACACACACACACACACACACACACACACACACACACACACACACACAATCAAAAAGGAAGAAAAACCAGAAGGAAAATAAAATTCAAGCAAACAACAACAAAAGGGAAAATGCCATGCTATGATCCACATTCAGTTCCAGCAGTCCTCTCTCTGGGTTCAGATGGCTCTCATTATCACAAGATCATTGGAACTGGCCTGAATTATCTCATTGTTGAGAAGAGTCATAGCCATCAGAATTGATCATCCTATAATATTGTTGTTGCCATGTACAATAATTTCCTGTTTCTACTCATTTGACTTAGTATCAGTTCCTGTAGGCCTCAACAAGTCTCTGAAATCATCCTGCTGATTGTGTCTTATAGAACAATAATGTTCCCTAAGCCAAGAAGGTGGGAGAAGACATGAATTTTTCTGAGATCTTCCCATATCCCTCAAGTTAACAGCACATTAAGCCTTTGCACATGTTTTGGAGTGACAGAACCCACAAATATTTGGAGTGAAGCAAATTTCCAGCCAAATATAATTTAGAAAATTTTCAGAGAAGGTCTGTTTCAATTGGGCATGAAGGAAGGCAGGCCAAGCACAAGCAGTCACATAGAAACCTGAGTATGGGCAATGCAAAAAACCTAGAGTAGTGTGAGCTTTGTGCTCCAGCAATCTACCAGGAGGAATCTATGGCAGTGTTGGCTACTCTGTCCTGATTGTAAGCTAGTAGATCAGCAGATTAGCTGTAAAACATTCAACACAAATTCCAAAGTCAAATACCAAGTCCCTAAACCCCAGAAGATCAAGACTTGGCCATACCCACCCAGCACCAGAAGTTAGTCAGCACTGACTGAGGCAGTGACTGTTGCCTATAGAAGAAGCTTGGAAAATCTCCCCTTTGCCCTAAAAGCAGACTTTGACCTTTTAAAAAATGAGTAAAAAAGCAAAAAGAACTCTATAGTTTATGGAGAAAGAGTATACATTTTTAAACCCTGAGGACACTAAAAGCAGAGCATCTCCAGATGAAGCCTCAAAGGCTTATGTGAATTGGCCCCCATCTCCCAGGGATATCCTGGAAGAATTCAATAAGAATCTTCAAACAAGAAAAATGAGGAAAGGAAATGAAAACTTTCCAAGAGGGTTTGGGAAAAGAAATAGAAATTATTTGAAGAAAACTCCTTATAAAATAGATTTAAAGAAATGGAAAAAGCATATCATTCTTTAGAAAATAGATCTTATAGCATAGAAAAAGAAAACAGTTCCTTGAAAAAAGAGAAATGGAAATGGAGAAAATGGAAATTTAAAAAATATATAGAATAAAATTTTAAAATTCAATTACCCAAATACAGAAGGAGCTAAAAAAGTAACTGAAGAAAATAATTCACTAAAAATGACAAATGAACAAATGGGAATGAATGAGATATCAAATATCAGTCAAAAAATAGAAAAAGAAAAAAAAAAAAAAAAGAAAATTTCCTAATTGAAAAAACATCTGACCTGTATAATAGATCTAGGAGAGATAATCTAAGATTATTGGATTTCCTAAAAACTATGATGAAAAAAAAAATCCTAAACATCATATTGTAGAAAATCATCAAGGAAAACTGCCCTAATGTCCTAGTATCAGAAGGTAAAATAGCCATTGAAAGAATTCACCAATCACCTGAAAGAAACTCCAAAATGAAAACTACAAGGAACATTTTAGCTAAATTTTGGAATTATTGGACCAAGGAAAAAATACTGCAAACAGCCAGAAAGAAGCTTCCACTTTAAAGGATCAAAGAGCCTGGAACCTGCTGTTCCAAATGACATAATAATTTATATTGTAGCTAAGAATCAATTATCCAGCTAAATTGAGCTTTATCTTTCAGGGAAGAAAATGGACATTAATTGAAACAGATTAGTTTCATTTATTTCTGATGAAAAAAATGAGAGCAGAACAAGAAACTTTTAAGAAATTTGTCCTAAACCAATTGTTTTTGATAATACTTTTTATGTTAAAATATATGCAAAATAGTTTTTAATATTCATCTTTTTTAAGCTTTTTATTTTCAAAACATATGCACAGATAATTTGACAACACTGACCCTTGCATGACCTTGTGTTTCAGATTTTCTTCTCCTTTCCCTATCTTCTCGCCAAGATGGCAAGCAATTAAATATGTTAAACATGTTCAATATGTTAAACATTTTCAATTCAATATGTATAAACATATTGATACAACTTTCTTGCTGTGCAAAAGAAATCAGATCAAAAAGAAAGCAAATGAGTAGGAAAAGAAAATGCAAGTGAATAACAAAAAGAGTGAGAATGTTAAGTTGTGATGCTCATTCAGGTTCTAGGGTCTTGTCTCTGGGTATAAATGGTTCTCTTTATCACAAAATCATTGGAACTGGCGTCAATCATCTCACTGTTGGAAAGAGTCACGTTTATTAGAATTGATTGTGATATAATATTGATGTGTTGTATACAGTAATCTCCTGGTTCTGCTAATTTCATTTAGCATCGGTTCATGTAAGTCCCTCCAGTACTTTCTAAAATCATGCTCTTGATCATTTCTTATATAACAATAATATTTGATAACATTCATAACTTAATTAGTCATTCACCAACTGATTGGGTATCCACTCAGTTTCCGGTTTCTTGCCACTATGACGAGGGTTGCCACTGTGACAAAATGATTTGAAAATCAGTTTCACTTTTAAGGCCTCATTTAAAAATGAGGCCTTAATCAGAACACATAAATGTGAAAATGATTTCCCAATTTACTGCCTCCCTTCTGATCTTGTCTGTATTAATTTTGTTTATAGAAAACTTGTTAATGTAATATAATCAAAATTGCCTATCTGGTGTTTAATTATGACTTTTAGTTCTCCTTTGGACACAAATTCTTTCCTTCTTCACAGATCTGAGAAGCAAATTATCCTATGTTCCTCCAATTGACTTATATCACTCTTTATGTCTAAACATGAACCCATTTAGATGTTATCTTGATATGTAGTATCAGGTGTGGGTCAAGACCTAATTTCTTCCATACTAGTTTTAAAATTTCCCAGTAGTTTTGTGAAATATTGAGTTTTTATCCAAAAAGCTGAGGTCTTTGTGTTTGTCAAACACTAGATTGCTATACTTACTACCTATTTTATCCTGTGATCCTAACCTATTCCACTGAGCAACTAGTCTATTTCTTACCCAGTACCAAACGGTTTTGATAACCACTGCTTTGTAATATAGTTTTAGGTCTGGTATAGCTAGGCCTTCATTAGCATTGTTTTCATTAATTCCCTTGAAATTCTTCACCTTTTGTTTTTCCAGATGAACTGTGTTACTATTTTTACTAGTTATGTAAAATAATTTTGGGGGAGTTTGATTGCTATGGCACTTAATAAGTAGATTAATTTAAGTAGCATTGTCATTTTTATTATATTTGCTCAACCTACCCATGAGCACTGGATATTTTTCAAACAGATTAGGTATGACTTCATTTGTGTGGAAAGTGTTTTGTAGTTGTGTTTGTATAGTTTTATTTCATACTATCAGCAATTATTTTGAATGGAATTTCTTGCTTCTGGGCTTTGTTGGTAATATATAAAAATGCTGATGATTGATGTAGGTTTATTCTGTATCCTGCAGTTTTGCTAAAGTTGTGAATTATTTCTAGTCATTTTTAGTTGATTCTCTAGGGTTCTAGTATGCCATCATATCATCTGCAGAGAGTGATACTTTGGTTTCCTCATTACCTACTGTAATTTCTTTTTCTTCTCTTATTGCCAAAGTTAACATTTCTAATACAATATTAAATAGTAATGGTGATAGTGGCATCCTTATTTAACTCCTGATCTTATTGGGAATGGTTCTAGTTTGTCCCCATTACATAGGATTCTTGCTGATGGTTTTAAATATATCTACTGATCATTTCAGGGAAAAGTCCATTCATTCCTATACTCTCCAGTGTTTTGAATAGGAATGGGTGTTGGATTTTATGAAATGCTTTTTCTGCATGATCATACGATTTTTGTTAGTTTGGTTATTGATTTACTTGATTATGCTGATGGTTTTCCTAATATTGAATCAGTCTTATATTCCTAGTTTAAATCCTACTTCATCTTAGTGTATTATCCTGGGGATGATTTTCTATAATCTCATTGCTAATATTTGATTTAAGATTTTTGCATCAATATTCATTAGGAAAATTGGTCTACAATTTTATTTCTTTCTTGCCTGGTTTAACAGTCAGCACCATATCAGTGTCATAAAAGGAATTTACTAGGCATTCTTCTTTCCCCATTTTTTTCAAATAGTTTATATAGTATTGGAATCAATTGTCCTTTGAAGATTTGGTACTATTCACATGTAAATCCATCTGCCTCTGGAGATTTTTTTGTAAGGGAGTTGATTAATAACTTGTTCTATTTCTTTTTCTAAAATGGGACTACTTGAATAATTCTCTCTTCTGTTATCCTGGGCAATCTTTGCTTTTGCAGGTCTTTTTCCATTTTACTTACATTATCAAATTTATCTGCATATAGTTGGGCAAAATAACTCCCAATTATTGCTCTAATTTCCTCTTCATTCGTGGAAAGTTTTAGCTTTTCATTTTGAAGCTAACAATTTGATTTCTTCTTTCCCTTTTCTAATCAAATTAAAGGTTTATTTTGTTTTTTTCCCCATAAAACCAAGTCCTCATTTTATTTCTTAATTCAATAGTTTTCTAATTTTCAGTTTTATTAATCACCCTTGTATCTTTTGAATTTCAAATTTGGTATTTAATTGAGGTTTTTTTTTTTTTAGTTGTTAGCCCAAATTATTCATCTTCTCTTTTTCTATTTTTTTGCAAGTAAGCCTCTAGAGATATAAAATTTCTGCTTTGGCTGCATCCCACGAATTTTGGTATGTTGTCACATTATTGTCATTCTCTTGGATGAAGTTAGTGATTGTGCCTATGATTTGTTTTTTCACCCATTCATTCTTTAGGCTTACATTATTTAGTTTCAAATTAATTTTTGGCCTATTTTGCCTTGGCCTTTTGTTGCATGTGATTGTTACTGCCTCATGATCTGAAAAAAATGAATTTATTATTTCTGCCTTCTGCATTTGATTTTGAGGTCTTTATCCCCTAACACGTGGTCAGTTTTTGCAAAAGATCCATGAATCACTGAAGCAAAAGTCAATTTCTCTCTGACTCCATTCAATTGTCTCCAATCAATGGTCTGTCATACCTAACATTGCTAACATTTTGTTTACTTCCTTAATGTCTTTCTTATTTATTTTGTCATTTAGTTTATCTAGTTCTGAGAGAGTAAGGTTGAGAATCCCCCGATATCCCCCACTAGTATAGTTTTGTTATCTATTTCTTCTTGCATCTTCCTTAACTTTTTCTCTAGAATTTGAATGCTATACCTCTTGATGCTTATATATTTAGTATTGATGTAGCTTCATTATCTATGGTACCCTTTAGTAAGATATAGTTTCCTTCCTTATCTGTTTTAAATAGATCTATCTTTGCTTTTGCTTGATCTGATATTAGGATTCCTACCCCTGTTTTTTTTGTTTGGTTTTTTTTTTTTTTTTTTTTTTTTTTTTGGTTTGTTTGTTTAACTTCACCTAAGCACAATAGATTCTGGTGCAGCCCATTACCTTCACTCTATATGAATTGTTCTGCTTTAAATGTGTTTCTTGTGAGCATATTGTAAAATTCTGGCTTGTAATCCAGTCTGCTATCCACTTCCATTTTATGGGGAAGTTCACCCTGTGTGGTACAGAAATGGTGAGGGGTCACCATTTAATTAAAAAAAAAAAAGCTGGAGAGATCTCTAGAATAAAGCAAAGTGTATTGTATATTCTCAGGAAAGGTCCCACCCTTGGAGCAGACAATAGCAGAGAGGAAGTGCCTCCTATGGGCAGGATGGCACTTTTAATCCCTAATGCAAAACACCCCCTCCCACCACTGACCCTCATCCTCATTGGCTGAGACTCTTACATTCTAAACACAAGATCTACCCATGAAATTGAACTTGACCAATAAGTATATAGTTGCCCATATTTGACTGAAATAGGGAGGAAATTGTGTCATGGGAGGATGGCAGGAAGGGGACTCAATTATGCCCTTGAATCGATGCTCAAAATCCTTCAGGCCTACTCAAACTCTGAAGTAGATGAAGTGTTACTCGATTTTCACAACTGTCTTGAATGATCTCACCTCATCTCATTCAATCCCATTCCCATTCACAGTTAAAATAACATTCTGTATTTCCTGCCACCTTATTTACCCTATAATGCTTTTCTCTTTTCTTTCCTCATACCCCGTATTTTCCTTTTGATGGCTACCTCCCTCAAAGTCCTCCCCCTTTAGAGTGCCTCTTTTTTACACTTTCCCCCTAATATTCCTGTTTTCCATTCTATTAGTCTTTTCCTTTCTTTCCCCCCTTTCCCTTCCACTTCCCTGCAAGGTGAGACAAGTTTCTCTGTGAAATCAAATATGTCGAATATGTTCTCTTAGAGCTAAACCTGGTTCTCTTAGAGCTAAACCTGATGAGAATAACATTTACACAATGCTCATCCCCCTCCCTTCTTTCCCTCAATTATAATAGGTTTTCTTTGCCTCTTCAGAAGATGTAATTTTCTTTATTGTACCTGCCTTTTTCCTCGTTTCCCAGTTTTATCCCCTTTACATCTCTAGTTTCTCTTTTATGAAATGAAGACCATCTCATTTCTCCATTTGGGGTTTCATCTGGAGTTGGTTTGCCATTAGGAACCTCAGGATTTGAAGCCTGTTCTCTCTCTCCATAATTGCTGTCTATGGTGAGAGTTCTTTGTGATTTTTTAGTCATTTTTTTAAGGCTTGAAGTCTGTTCAATGCAAAAGAGCAGCAGGTACTTTAATTTGCCATGGGCCATTCTGCTGATTTCCAGTGTTAGGTAATGATGGCTAGGTCCAGCATTCTTCCAGGGCTCTTTGGTTTAAAATTTGCCAAATTTGGCAAATCTACCAAACCACTTGCTTGCAACTGGGACAGAGTAGCTTAAGAGGTTGGTAGGAGAATTCCCAGTTGTGTGGAAGCTTCAAAGCTCTGACTTCCCACTGCAGTTCCTTTCTCCAGTCTCCTTTTACTGTAGTCTGGGGTGGGCAGACTGTCCCCCTGCCCATTTGAAACAGACCTGTTCTGAAGTTCTTCCAAGGTATCTTCTTCTGGGAATGTGTTGTACTCCAATTGTTTGTAGATTCTTTGATTCCAAGACCTGTTTAGAAGTTCAATCTATTGTTGGTTTGAAAGTCAGAGGTGGTCACAGAAAGTTGGATTTGCTCTCTACCATCTTGGCTCCACCTCCCAATATTCATCCTTCCAAAACCTTGTGTTACACATTTTTCTCTTTCCCTTCACCCAAACTCCTCTTTAGATGTCAAGCGATCCAATAAATGTTAAAGATGTAGAATTCTTCCATGTGTTTGTGTGTGTGTGTTTTCATAATTATCATGTTACACAAGAAAAATCAAAATGAAAAAGAAAAAAAGAAAAGAAAATGCATGAAAACAACAACGAAAAAGAGTAAAAATACTAAATTTTGGTCTGCCCTCAGTCCTCACAGTCTTCACCCTGAGTGTTTTTGATTTTCTTCATTATCAGTCGACTGGTTTGAATCATCTCATTGTTGAGAAGAGCCAAAAGCCACATGCATCAGATCTTGCTGTTGCTGTGTACACTCATTTCACTTACCATTAGTTCAAGTTCTGCTGATCACTTATTATAGAAACCAATATTCTATAACATTCATATAACCACAACTTATTCAGCCTTTCAGCCATTCTTCAGCTCATAGTCATCCACTCCATTTCCCGTTTCTTGCCACTACAAAAAGGGCTGTCATAAAGATTTTTACACATGTAGTTCCATTTCCTTTTTTAATGATCTCTTTGAGATACAGATCCAGTACAGACACTTCTGGGTCAAATGGTATGCACAGTGGGATAATCCTTTGGGCATAGATTCAAATTTTTCTCCAGAATGGCTGAATCAATTCACAATTCCACCAAAAATGTATGAATGTCTTTATTTTCTCACATCCCTTCCACCATTCACTATTATCTTGTTCTGCCCTTAACCAATCTGACACATTGGTAGTGATAGCTCAGAGTTCTCTTAACTTGCAATTTTCTAAACAATACTGATATAGAGTACCATTTCATATGAACAGAAATGGTTTCAATATCATCATCAGAAAATTGTCTTTTCATATCCTTTAACCATTTATCATTTGCAGAATTATTTGAATTCTTATAAATGTGAGGCAGTTCTGCATATATTTTAGAAATGAAGCCTTTATCAGAATCTTTGAATATAATCCCCCCACCTTTGCCACTTTCTTGCTTCCCTTATATTCTTTGTAACAAATCTTTTCAACTTAATGTAATCAAAATTGACTATTTTCATTTCATAATGGACTACAATTCTTCTTTGGTCACCAATTCTTTCCATCTCCACAGGTCTGGAGAGTCAACTATCCTTCGTTGTTCTGATTTGCTTATAATATCACTATGTCTAAATCATGAACCCGTTTAGACCTTTTCTTGGTATGGAGTGTTTCATGTGGGTCAGTGCCCAGTCTCTGCCATACTAATTAGTGAGGTCTTATCCCAGAATGTACTTACTTTTTAAAAAAGAACATTAAACCAAGTATCTGAATTAATTGATCTGTTGGATTGGGATATAGTTAGTATTTTCCATTAAGATTTAATGTATACTTATAATTGGGGGCATAATGAATAGAAGAATAAACCTACAATCAGTAAAACTCAAGTTCACATTTAGCTTCAAGAGCTTAGTGGCTGTGGGATAACCCATTTAATCTCCTTCTTCCTCAGTTACTCCTCTTTTGCCTCACCTGTAAAACAGGGTTATCACTTGGACCTGCCTCTCAAGTTGAGATTAGAAAATGAGAGAAAATCTGTCAAGTATTTGAAAACTTAAAGCCCTGCATAGAGATTAGTTGTGTGGTATTTTTACTGCATTCAGATTAGTTGTGTGGTATTTTCATTGCATTCTGGATTGGGATGTGGATCAGTGTTTGGCTACTTGAGAAGGCAGAAATGGCATCCTTATCAAATTTGCATATGACACAAAGCTGAGAGGAGTAGCTAACACACTTCATAAGGGCGGGATCCTTAACAGGTCAAAACATTAGACCAAAGATAAGTTGAAATGTACCAGTGATAAATGTCAGATCAGAAGGATAATAAGAGAGCAAGTTGTTTTTAAATATCTAAGAATTTACTTGAAGTAGGTTCAAAATAGCCAACTGTGTAAAATGGCACCACAACAAAACGTTCATGTAAGGAAGCACAAATATAAAAATAGCATCATTCATCTCTATGCTTCCCTACTCAGTTCATACCTGACATTTTGTAATCAGTACTGGATGACATTTTAAAATCGTTACATAGGCTGCCCTGCCTGGATTGAACCCCATAGAACAAGAACAAGTATATGACTTCCAAATTCACCACCGAGCTTCTGCCTTCAGCCTCCTCTCTCCACTGAAAGCAGCATCGGAGGATGCAATACCACACTTCCTACTTCGTTTCTTTAGGGAAGGCAGCCCTGGGCTCTCACATAACTCATATTTGCATCTGATGGCCTAACTGATTTCAGTTCCCAGGAACACAAAGTGGCATCCCTCATGTCCCATTTTTTCCCTGCTTATTCCTAATTTTCGTGTCTAGACTTTTGCCTTGTCTCCTCTTTTAGATTGTAAGCTCATTGAGGAAAGGGGCTTTCTTTTTATTTGTTGGATGCCCAGAATTAAGTAGAATGTGCATCATATCATAGACATTTTTGACTGTTTATTGGCTTTTGATGTATTAGTTTATTCTAATTTTGATAAGCTTGAAAGTATCCACCAAAAAAGTATCCAACAAAATGATAAAAACTTCTTGATTCCATTTCATTGAATTGTTTGAATTGTTTAGGATGACTAAAGATGAGTTTCAGTGGGGAATAGCTGCATTCAAGTATTTGGAGAAGAATTTCAACTTGATCTGTTTACTCCTAAGAGTTCAGAAACAAGAATAAGAGTTTAAGCTGAAATGAAATCAATTAATTTTGATGTCAAGAAATTCTTCCTAACTTGAGACTTTTGCAAAATTAGATTGAATTGGTGGTCCATTTTCTTTCATTAATGGTGTTTGGGCAAAGGCAGGAGAGTCAATTATCAAATGTATCATAATGGGGTTTACGTTTTTGGTATGGGAGGAAGCCATTAGAAGGCCACAGAGGTCCCTTCCAATTCATACATTCAATTAATTATGTTAAAGTGCTTGCAATGGTGAGATTGAAATAAATGTTTATGAAAATTCAAAGTGTGGTGTTAATTGAGTCTTACCTCTCCTTGGTTAACAGATGGAGAAACCAAGGCACAGAAAGGTTAAGTGATCTGTCCAGAATCACACAGGTAGTAAGCATTGAAATATGATTTGAACTTAAGACTTCCTGAGTCCAAGTCCATTTATTTGTCTACTCACCATATTATCTTGTCAACAAAAAGTGAGGCCTCTGAAGGAGTTATCTGGATTTAAGAGAGAGCTATTAATCTATACTCAAATGTTCTATCCTTAATCCATCAGGCAAAATTTATAAAATACTTATAAATATTAGCCCCAGATTAGTAAGATCTCACCAACTGAAACCCATCTCTAAATAAAGTAAGAATTCCTAGAGAAGGAATGTGTTATATTCCACAATGTGTTATAGTTATTAGTGAGGCTAGCTCTATTTAACTAGTACAATTTAATTTTTATCCAATTTAAATGTTCGAGAACCTCTACCAAATATAATTTGATGTCAACTGTTCTTTCAAATGATAACATTTACAGGTCTTTCCACTCATTGCATTCATGCCTAGGGAGAAATTGTTTAAAACCATATTATCCCCAAAGGTATCATGCATTTTTTCCCTTGCATTGTATCTGGAAGATGAATTTACTTAAAGCTCGACTAAGTGGAGAGACAACAGATTCATCTCCAGGTGATCTTCCTTGATCTTAGAGATAAGTAAGGCATGATGCTTGCTACAATGGAACTGGCCACCCTCAAAAGTTAATGAATTTGAACAATTCTCCGGAAATCCCTCCTGCATCTCGTGGAGAGAATCTAAATAAAGATTGACAAATAAACCTGGGCCCCACCAAGGATCTTTATTGTCCCCAAAACTCTAAAGTAGGACTATTGCTTGAGGCAAAGATTCAAAGGAGAACACACAAACTCATAATGTTACAATAGTCAAAGTGTGAAAACCCAACATCTGCCCAGAGTCTTAATGAAGGCAGCAGGCTCTTTTGACTCTATTTGCACATAATAGATTAAAACTGGAGACCTTTATCATCTATTAGACTACATTGTAAGCAATTATTTCATGTATTAACTACTTAGTCAGAACAAAGTTTTGGGGGGGTTGTTTTTGTTTTTGTTTTTCCTTTTCTTTTACATTTTACGGAAATCAAGTACTGTAAGAAATCTTTCCAAGATGTTACCCAGGCTAAGATCTAGACAGACAGTAAAAGAAGTCCTATATTTAGGGTAATGGATGTTTTCCTACACATTGTGTTAATTCTCCTTTTTGTCATTCAGGTGATAGGGAAATTGATAAGTCTTTTTGACCAAGGAGTCAAGTGACCCACATCATGTAACTGAACATCTTCACTGTGATATTGCCCAGCCTCTCATTGTAATAATCATTTTCTCATCAGTTGTTAAGCAATCAGAGTGGATTGCCGTCCTCAGAAACAACTCTTCCAAGAGCATATAAATTAGCACACCTCTGTGAGAATGGTCATTTGTTCTAAGAGGGATGATTGAAAGGCCATTCTTGTATTTAAATGCTGGCATTATAAACAAAAAATATGATGATTCAGAAATTATCTCAAACTTTTTTGAATTCCACTGAAGTGTGGGTAGAAATGACTGTCTTGAAGGAAGCAAATGTAAGAGAACCATTTAAAACCCATTTGTGGCAGAATGTGTTGGCTCTTGAAAGATGGTATTTGGTGTTCTAGATGACATCCCTGATATAAATGTGTTAGCCAGCATCAAATTGTACCATTGCACAGCATAGCAATGGATCTTCTCTTGGGTGACATAAAAAGGGATTTCTTTTTTTGTTTGTTTTGTTTTTTTTTTTTTTTTGTTTGTTTTTGTTTTTATTTTCATTCTTTTTATTCATGGTACATATTATTTGATCTCCCATTATTATACCTTTCCAAAGGTTCTATTTCATTCTGGAATCTTAGAATATATTCCTTACTCTCTTTTATCTTGTAGAAATTCTAGCTCCTTAAAAATCTCAGCTCAAGTGTTTCCTTTTTTAGCAGACCTTTCTTTTTCTTTTTTTTTTAAATGGTTTTTATTTACCAGATATATGCATGGGTAATTTTACAACATTTTCAATTGCCAAACCTTTTGTTGTATATTTTCCCTCCCCACACCAAAGATGGAAGGTTGACCAAAACATGTTAAACATATCAAAGTATAATTTTTTATTTATTATATATTTTTATAATATTATCCCTTGTATTCATTTTTCCAAATTATGCCCCCCTCCCTCTATTCCCTCCCCCTGATGACAGGCAGTCCCATACATTTTACATGTGTTACAATATAACGTAGATACAATACATGTATGTAAATACCATTTTCTTGTTGCGCAATAAGCATTAGATTCCAAAGGTACATGTAACCTGGGCAGACAGATATTAGTGCTAACAATTTTCATTCACTTCCCAGTGTTTCTTCTCTGGGTGTAGCTACCTCTGTCCATCATTGATCAACTGGAAGTGAGTTGGCTCTTCTTTATGTTGAAGATTTCCACTTCCATCAGAATACATCCTCATACAGTGTTGTTGTTGAAGTGTACAGTGATCTTCTAGTTCTGCTCATTTCACTCAGCATCAGTTGATGTAAATCTCTCCAGGCCTCTCTGTATTCCTCCTGCTGGTCATTTCTTACAGAGCAATAATATTCCATAACCTTCATATACCATAATTTACCCAACCATTCTCCAACTGATGGACATCCATTCATCTTCCAGTTTCTAGCTACAACAAAAAGAGCTGCAACAAACATTTTGGCACACAGGTCTCTTTCCACTCTTTAGTATTTCTTTGGGATATAAGCCCAGTAGTAGCACTGCTGGGTCAAAGGGTATGCACAGTTTGATAACTTTTTGGGCATAGTTCCAAATTGCTCTCCAGAATGGCTGGATTCTTTAACAACTCCACCAGCAATATATCACTGTCCCAGTTTTCCCACATCCCCTCCAACATTCATCATTATTTGTTCCTGTCATCTTAGCCAATCTGAAAGGTGTGTAGTGAGTGGTATCTCAGAGTTGTATTAATTTGCATTTCTCTGATCAGTAGTGATTTGGAACACTTTCATATGAGTGGATATAGTTTCAATTTCTTCATCTGAGAATGGTCTGTTCATATCCTTTGACCATTTATTAATTGGAGAATGGTTCGGTTTCTTATAAATTAGGGTCAGTTCTCTATATATTTTGGAAATGAGACCTTTGTCAGAACCTTTGCTTTTAAAAATATTTTCCCAATTTGGTACTTCCCTTCGAATCTTGTTTGCATTAGTATTGTTTGTACAAAAACTTTTTAGTTTGATGTAATCAAAATCTTCTATATTGTGATCATTAATGATCTCTAGTTCTCCTCTGGTCATAAATTTCTTCATCCTCCACAAGTCTGAAAGGTAGACTATCCTCTGTTCCTCTAATCTATTTATTATCTCACTCTTTATGCCTAAAGCATGGACCCTTTTTGAACTTATCTTGGTATATGGTGTCAAGTGTGGATCCATATCTAATTTCTGCCATATTAATTTACAGTTTTCCCAACAGTTTTTTTTTTCCAAATAATGAATTTTTATCCCTAATGCTGGTATCTTTGGGTTTGTCAAAGATTAGATTGCTATAGATGTACCCTTTTTTGTCCTTTTTATCTAATCTGTTCCACTAATCTACCGGTCTATTTCTTAGCCAATACCAAATGGTTTTGGTGACTGCTGCTATATAATATAACTTTAGATCAGGTGCACTTAGACCACCTTCCTCTGACTTTTTTTTCATTAGTTCCCTTGCAATTCTCGACCTTTTATTCTTCCATATGAATTTTGTTGTTATTTTTTCTAGGTCATTGAAATAGTTTCTTGGGAGTCTGATTGGTATAGCACTAAATAAATAGATTAGTTTGGGGAGTATTGTCATCTTTATTATATTCGCTCGGCCTATCCAAGAACACTGAAGTCTTTCCAATTATTTAAATCTGATTTTATTTTTGTGGCAAGTGTTTTGTAATTTTTCTTATATAATTCCTGACTTTTCTTTGGTAGATGGATTCCCAAATACTTTATACTCTCAACATTTGTTTGGAATGGAATTTCTCTTTGTATCTCTTGCTGTTGCATTTTGTTAGTGATATATAAAAATGCCGAGGATTTATGTGGATTTATTTTGTATACTGCCACTTTGCTGAAATTTTGAATTATTTCTATTATCTTTTTAGCAGAGTCTTTGGGGTTCTCTAAGTATACCATCATGTCATCTGCAAAAAGTGATAGTTTAATTTCCTCATTTCCTACTCTAATTCCTTGAATCTCTTTCTCGGCTCTTATTGCCGAGGCTAGCGTTTCTAGTACTATATTGAATAGTAATGGTGATAGTGGGCAACCTTGTTTCACTCCTGATCTTACTGGGAAAGGTTGCAGTTTATTTCTATTGCATATTATGCTTACTGAAGATCTTAAATATATGCTCCTGATTATTCTAAGGAATAGTTCATTTATTCCTATACTCTCAAGAGTTTTTAGTAGGAATGGATGTTGGATTTTGTCAAATGCTTTTTCTGCATCTATTGAGATGATCATATGGTTCTTATTAATTTGATTATTAATATGGTCAATTATATTAATAGTTTTCCTAATATTAAACCAGCCCTGCATTCCTGGAATAAATCCTACTTGATCATAGTGTATTATCCTGGAGATGATTTTCTGAAGTCTTTTTGCTAATATCTTATTTAAGATTTTAGCATCAATATTCATTAAGGAAATTGGTCTATAATTTTCTTTCTCAGTTTTCAATCTACCTGGTTTAGGTATCAGTACCATGTGTGTGTCATAAAAGGAGTTTGGTAGGACTCCTTCATTCCCTATTTTTTCAAATAGTTTATATAGCATTGGGGCTAATTGTTCTTTAAATGTTTGGTAGAATTCACATGTAAATCCATCTGGTCCTTTGGATTTTTTCCTGGGGAGTTGATTAATAGCTTGTTCTATTTCTTTTAATGAAATGGGACTATTTAAGCAATTTATCTCCTCCTCTGTTAGTCTAGGGAGCCTATATTTTTGGAGGAAGCCATCCATTTCACTTAAGTTATCAAATTTATTGGCATAAAGGTGGGCAAAGTAACTCATTATTTCTCTAATTTCCTCTTCATTGGTGGAAAGATCCCCCTTTTCATTTGTAAGACTAACAATTTGATTTTCCTCTTTCATTTTTCTGATCAAATTTACCAAAGGTTTATCTATTTTATTGGCTTTTTCATAAAACCAACTCTTGGTTTTACTTATTAATTTGATAGTTTTTTTTTACTTTCAATATTATTGATTTCTCCTTTTAATTTTTGTATTTCAAGTTTAATTTTTGGTTGGGGGTTTATTATTTGGTCATTTTCTAGCCTTTTAAGTTGTAAGCCCAATTCATTAACCTTCTATTTCTCTATTTTCTTCAAATAAGTCTCTAAAAATATAAAATTTCCCCTTATTACTGCTTTAGCTGCATCCCAAAGATTTTGGTATGATATCTCATCATTGTCATTATCTTGGGTGAAATTGTTAATTGTTTCTATAATTTGCTCTTTCACCCAGTCATTCTTTAAGATGAGATTATTCAGTTTCCAATTACTTTTTGGTCTATTTACCCCTAACTTTTTACTGAATGTAGCTTTTATTGCATTGTGATCTGAGAAGAAGGCATTTATTATTTCTGCCTTCCTACATTTAATTTTGAGATCTTTATGTCCTAATATATGGTCTATTTTTGTATAGGATCCATGAACTGCTGAGAAGAAAGTATATTCCTTTCTATTGCCATTCAGTTTTCTCCAAAGGTCTATCATACCTAGTTTTTCTAATGTTCTATTTACTTTTTTAATTTCTTTCTTGTTTGTTTTGTGTTTTGATTTCTCTAAATCTGAGAGTGCAAGGTTGAGATCTCCCACTATTATAGTTTTACTGTCTATTTCTTCTTGCAACTCTCTTAACTTTTCCTTTAGAAAGTTAGATGCTATACCACTTGGTGCATATATGTTTAGTATTGATATGGCTTCATTATTTATGCTACCTTTCAGCAGGATATAGTTTCCTTCCTTATCTTTTTTAACGAGATCTACTTCTGCTTTTGCTTGATCTGAGATAAGGATAGCTACCCCTGCTTTTTTGGTTTACCTGAAGCATAATAGGCTCTGTTCCAACCTTTTACCTTTACTCTGTATGTATCTCCCTGCTTTAAGTGTGTTTCCTGTAGACAACATATGTGTAGGGTTCTGCTTTTTGATCCAATCTGCTATCCGTCTCCATTTGATGGGATCGTTCATCCCATTTACATTTACAGTTAAAATTACTAATTCTGTATTTCCTGCCATCATATTATATCCAGATTATGCTTTTTCCCTTGACCCCCCTGGTCCCCCTCCCTGATATTTAATTTACAGTCCCCCCTTGTGACGCGCAACCCTCCCTTTTTTTTTTAGTATCCCTCCCCCCTCCCTCCAAGTCCCTTCACTTATTCTCCTTTTCCTTTTCCCTTTTCCTCTTCCCCCCTTTTAATGAGGTGAGAGAAAATTCTCTGAAAAACAAATATGTTAATTATTTACTCTTTGAGCCTCTCCTGATGAGAGTAAGATTCACACAATGATTCTCCCCCTTTCTAAGTTCCCTCAGATATGGTGTATTTTCTATGCCTCTTCCTGGGATGTAGTTTCCCTCTTTTTTATCATTCCTTCCCCTTTTTCTGAACTGACCTCCTTCCCTTTACTACACCCCCCTTTTTTTTCTTTTATATCAGTAAAATCAAATTATCCTTGAGTACTTTTTATATACCCACAACAGAGTTACAGTTCTCAAGGGTTCTGTGTACCTTTTTCTGTTTCTCTTCAGTCTTGTGGATGTAGATCAAATTTTTTGTTTAAATCTGGTTTTTTTCTTAGAAACATAGAAGTCCTCTGTTTCATTGAATGACCATCTTCTTCCATGGAAAAAGATGCTAAACTTAGCTGGGTAGTTCATTCTTGGTTGCAGTCCTTGATCTTTTGCCTTACAGAATATCAGGTTCCAGGCCCTTCTATCTTTTAATGTGGAGGCAGCCAGATCTTGGGTGACCCTTATTGTGGCACCTTGGTATTTAAATTGTTTTTTTTTTCTAGCTCCTTGCAAGATTTTCTCCTTTGTGTGGTAATTCTGCAGCTTAGCCACAATATTCCGTGGTGTTCTTTTTTTAGGGTCTATTTCAGAAGGAGTTCGATGAATTCTTTCCACATCTACTTTCCCCTCTGTTTCTATTATCTCTGGACAGTTCTCTTTGATAATTTCCTGTAAAATAGAATCTAGGCTCTTTTTTTGGTCATAGTTTTCTGGAAGTCCAATGATCCGCAGATTATCTCTCCTAGATCTATTTTCCAGGTCTATAGATTTTCCCAGTAAGTATTTGACGTTGTTCTCCATCTTCTCATTTTTTTTTGTTTTTTTTGACTGATTTTTGGGTTCTCTGTGAATCATTCATTTCTATTTGTTCCATCCTGACTTTTAAGGAGTTATTTTCTTCTTTCACAGTTTTTAGTTCTTTTTGTAAATGCCCAATTTCGTTTTTAAATGAATTATTTTGCTCTATTGAATTTTTTCCATTTCCCTAATTTTTTTTTGAGAATTATTTTCTTTTTCCAATTCAGAAATTCTATTTTCTTGAGACTTTTTATCTTTTCCAATTCAGAAATCCTACTTTCCTGTGTTTTTTTAACCTTTTCTAATTCATAAATTTTGTTTCCCTGCATCTCCTGTGAATTCTTTATTTTTCCCAACTCCAATTTCAGGACGTTGTTATTCTCTATATAGCTTCCCTTTCCTTTCCCCATTTTCTTCAAACTCCCTTAATTTTTTAAAAGTGTCTTCCAGGAGAGAGTTATGTGATGGGGGGCAGGAATCGTTCCCCTTTAGGTTGTTATCTGCTGTCTCTCTGCTGTTAACTTCCTCGGGGTTGGATACCCGCTCTTTGTCTGTGTAGAAGGAATCTATGTTTTTTTTGGCTTTTTAGCTCATATTTAAAAAATCTTTTGTGGTCTGTCCCTGGGGTAGGAAATTATTTATTTACTTCTTTACCAGCTTCCTCCCAGACCGGATGGATGCAGTGGCTCCTGCGCCTGAGCTAAGATAGAGCTCTGGGAGAGAGTTCCCCACCCCTGTCACTGGAAGTGCCTCAGAGGTGATTAGCACTGCTGTGCCCCGAGGGCACTGTGTTTTAGCGGCTTCCCTGAGGTTGAGACTGAATAGTAAAGGCAGCACAAAGCCCAGCCTATGCATCCCGGTGGGGCGTGGATGTCTGCAGCAGGTGACATGAAAAGCCCCTGTGCTCAAACTGGAAATGTCTGCTAGAAACCTCGGTCCCTAGTTCAAAGGTTCCGCTTCTCTGGGACTTCCTGGAGCTGAGTTCCACTCCCTCCAGCTAAGCTAGGCAGTGTGTGTTGCCTTGGGCCGTATCCACCCACTTGTCAATCTCTTAACTATTCTCAGGTGGTAGCTGAGGCCACACCCCCTGGTGCTGAGATCTGCTGAGTCACCTCCAGGATCCTATCTGAGTTTTTAAGGTATTTTAGCTTTCTCTTCTGAACTGCTAAATAATTAGCAGAGAAGAGCTAATAGCCTGTGCCAGATTCCTTTATCTCAGTGGCTTCTCTGATCCCAGAGCCCTTCCCAGCGTGCTTGGCAGAGTATGCTAGCACCCAGCCGTCTGTGCTGGCCTCTCTTCTTCCTCCCCTGGGAACTGACCTTTTCTGTTGAAACTCCAGATTCTCTTCAGCTGGTAAGTCATGCTTCCAGTCCTTGTGGTATCTATCAGTCCTGGGCTTATTCTGAGGCTTAATTTATCTAATTGGTTGTGAGGGAGTGAGGACGTTCACAGAGTCGTGTGTTTCTTCTCCACCATCTTGGCCCAGCCCCCCTGGTTCAAGTCTTGAGAAATGCCAGCATCTAACTTTCTAAAGGAAAAGTTAAGAGAATTGCAAGAAGAAATAGACAGTAAAACTATAATAGTGGGAGATCTCAACCTTGCACTCTCAGATTTAGACAAATCAAACCACAAAACAAACAAGAAAGAAATTAAAAAAGTAAATAGAACATTAGAAAAACTGGGTATGATAGACCTTTGGAGAAAACTGAATGGCAATAGAAAGGAATATACCTTCTTCTCAGCAGTTCATGGATCCTATACAAAAATAGACCATATATTAGGACATAAAAATCTCAAAATTAAATGTAGGAAGGCAGAAATAATAAATGCCTTCTTCTCAGATCACAATGCAATAAAAACTACATTCAGTAAAAAGTTAGTGGTAAATAGACCAAAAAGTAATTGGAAAATGAACAATCTCATCTTAAAGAATGACTGGGTGAAACAGCAAATTATAGAAACAATTAATAATTTCCCCCAATATAATGACAATGATGAGACATCATACCAAAATCTGTGGGATGCAGATAAAGCAGTAATAACGGGAAATTTTATGTCTTTAGAGGTTTATTTGAAGAAAATAGAGAAAGAAGATTAACGAATTGAGCTACAGCTAAAAACTGCAGGTGTTTGCTTATCTTCAATGAATTTACATTCTCTTACTGTTGCCTCCTATCCTCTCTTTTTCATTTGCATTAAGAGTGTGTCACTGGCTAGTCTTCTTTATTTCTGGAGTAGATGTTTTAGGCTCTGGGTAGGTTTCCACATTAGTATACAAGTCTGGGCTCCCCCAGACTTTTCCAATGGGAGAAAAGTTCAGAAGGGGTGGAGGCTTCTGCATTAGGATCCATATACTACTGCATTTGCAGCTTGTTCTTGGCAGGACTTGCCTTTTCTCATGAGATTAAATAAATCCTTGTAGTTTTTGACCTTGAAAGGCTCTGATTTTCATCTTGGTAAGAGTCACTGTCCCATATAGTTTCCATCTCTCCTCTTCTCTCCATGAAAACTATTCCATTGGTACCAGCTCACAACTGCTGCTGTACTTGCAATCACCTTGGCATAAGCATTTGTTTTTATTTTGTTCACAGATAATTGTGCACTCAATATAGTCTGTGAAGCTGAAATGCAGCCAAGTGTGGATCAATTCTCTGCTGGGTCTGATAACTTCTGGCCTAACAATTAACAAGAAGAAAACATAGTTGCTCCATCAGCCAGCATCACACCATCCATATGGAGAAACATCGTTCCAGCAAATGGAGAAGCTTTGAATGCTATGGATAAATTCTCTTATCTTGCCATTATGAGGTTGACACACTCTTTGCCAGGGCTAGCTCAGTGTTTGGGAAAGCTTGGGAGATGAGCTGTGATGATGAGTACTGAATAGCAAATTGAAGGGCTACAGAGCTGTTACACTTGCCTCGTTGCTCTATGTCTGTGAAACTTGGACAATATACCAGCACCATGCCAGGAAATGGAATCACTTGCATGTGAATTGTCTTAGAAATATGCTGAAGCTCCCATTAAGTAGGACAAAATATCAGACACTGATATTTACTTTCTCAAAGTAAACTACCAAACACCCAAACTTCTGCAGAGAGTGTAGCTCTGTGGAGCCAAGATCACATTATTTTGAATGCCTTACAGACACTTGCCAAAAAGACTATTTTATGGAAAACTCATACAGAGTAAGCACTCACAAGGTGGTCAGAAAAAGCAAAACAGAGACACACTCAAGATTTCTCCTAAAAACTTTAGATTTAATTGCATGACAAAGGAGATATTTGCATAGCATCATCCAGCACTGGATGTGTGCTCTATGAGCAAAATAGGATTGCATTAGCTCAAAAGAAGCAGAAGATGAACACAATTAGAGAAACCACCCCAAATGTTCATAAGGACTATTTGGGTCTAACCCTTTGTCACAGGATTCCATGGTCATATTGGTCTGATGAGCTACAGTTGAACATGCTAACTTGACATGAAGACAGTAATGTCATTTTGGTCCTCTTTGAAAACGAAGTACAATACCCATTATCTCTATCACTTTAAAATATTCTCAAGGTCAGTGCTAGAGAAAACAAATACCAAAGAAAGTCAAAGGAAATCTAGAGGACCAACCAGAAATCTAGCCAATGGAGCCTGTGCTTGACTCTATATGGTAAGCCTCCCATCAAATTCACAAGAATTCTCTATGGAGCATCCCTCCAATAATTATCCTCATCATCATCATCATCATCATCATCATCATCATCATCACCATCATCATCATCATGATTAACATTTACATAGTGCTTATTACATGTCAGGTCTTGTGCTAAGCACTTTGTGAATGATATCTGATTTGATCCTCATAGCAATGCTTGGGATGTGGTTGCTATTATTCTTCCCATTTTACAGATAAGGAAACTGAGGCAAGCAGAAGGTAAATGTCTTGTCCAGGATCATATATGTAGTAAGTATTGGAGGTTGCTCTCACTCCCTGTCTTGCACTCAATGCACTGAGTCCTATAAATACAAAGGGCTTCAAAAGTATGCTGAAGTTCTCACATCAAGTGCAATGTTTAGCTACATGCCTCTTGGCAAAAGCCACAAAGTACCTCAACCTCCATTAACTTTTGTTTTTAACCTACCTTCATTCTTTACCCAAGGTTGAATTTTGGGAGAAGCCTGACATTCAAACAGCAGAAAAAAGCAATGAAATTGGAAACAGTTAGAAAATTTATTGTTTCCTCCCGGCCACCCCTTCTCCTCACTGCCACCCTGCTTCAGAGGTAAAATGGCTATTTACATCAGTTTTGTTTTGGGAATCTAGGTCTTCTCTAATGGAAAGAAATTAAAAATGCTATCCCATGACTTAGGTAATAGGAACAATGTATTTTCTTTCCATATAGAAAACAATGATGAGCATAGGGGAATTAAAGTGTGCATTTAAAGAACACTTTGAATACGACTTGTAATTCCATTCGTAACCAAGTTGTAAGTGGAGTTATTTTCCAGGTGGCTTCATGCAAGTCTTCATCCATAATTCAGTTTGAAAATTGTTCAAATTAACAAGGATCAATCAAATATTGTGTGTATGTGTGTGTGTGTGTTTCTTTTTCCAGTGGCTCCTCTTTCTCAAATGTCAATTCTTCCTTTTGTTCTAGCCTGCTGCTACCACTACAATTGACCATCAGTAAACACAGCAGCCACAGATTTAGTGGCCTTCTAGGGCCTCATGACCTTCTGAAATGTACAAGATGATCTGGGCTCATCCATCTTAAGGTTTTGACTCAGTGACCTAGTGACTTTGGAAAAGATAAATTTTCCACAGTTTCCTCACTCTACTTTCCCATGAATCTTTTTGAAGAGGCCTCATGTTCAGAAACCATATGGAAAAAAGAACATTTGTTTAGAGGGACAGGGTATTGAACCTCTCTATTGGTTCTTCAGCTACTACTGTGGATATAGAGATAACTCTTAATTAGTTCAAATAATGACTTCTCTAAAATTGGCCCACTTAATCACACTATTTGAAGTTAAACTTATTGGTATTGGTATTAATCCAATCCAATCACTTAGTGCAAATTCAACTGATGTATGTGACCAATTCACAAGATTCAGTATTTGCATTAATTGGAACCAAACTTTGCTCTGTCTGGAGAAACAATGGGAAGATTTTACATATATAGACTCAATCAAATGAAGGCATAATCTACATAATCTTTCATAATCTTCTCAGAAACAGCTGGAGAGAAGGGCACACAATGCAAATGTGTGCCATAAGTAGGAAATTCAAGGAGAAACTTCAAAAGAATGGCTTTGTTAAATCTGTCATAAATAGAACTGGGTTCGAATCTTGTCCTTTTCATTTATCAACTGTGTCCCTAGCCAGAAATGATAACAGTACTTAAACTATTTTAAGTACAACTATTTCTTATAAATGTTCATCAAAAATAGAGAGAAATAAAGTGCTGTATGAATCATAAAATATTAGGTATGTGGGAGTTATTAGGATTACCAATAAGTGTAAGAGGAATTATTGTCCATTTTCATCTAGTTTATGTTCATCTGTATTTATAAAAAATTCAAGAAAATGCTTTTCACCTTCCACAAATTTCATATTAGATTACAGCCAAGTATCTGTAAGTCATTAAATGTTAATGATTTGCCTCTTTGAGTATTAACAAATTAGATTTACTTGTTTATTCTTCATATACATTGGTCTTTTCCCCAATAAGAAGTATATATATATTTTCAAATAATTTTTAATCCATGAGCAATTTTCTGTTTATAACCCATACGCACTAAAATACATATAGGATGATGGAGTCTGTTACTTGCTCAATGGGGCTTTGAACTAGCCAAACCATTGTCCAGATCTTTTCAAAACATATCAGTGCTAAATGTTAGAAAATATTATAGAACATCATATGCAATTTAGAGACATTATTGGCAGATTACCGAGTAGAATCTGATTTTACAGAAGAAACCGACGCTCAGAGAGGACGAGTTTTGCCTAATACAAAAGTAAGCAACAGAGCAGGTGCCGAGATTCGAATGGGAGACCAGGAGCTCACCCACCCTCGAGCGCCTCGAGCTCTGGATTCCTCGAGCTGAGAGTTAAGGGACCCAGCACCCGAGCACTCACCAGTGCGTGACTTGACTATCGCATCCCCGTGAGCGAGGAGCCGGGCTGTTCAGGTCCCCTCTTGTGGTTGCCAGGGTTGCTCTCTAGAGGCAAATCTGTTCTAACTGCTGCGGCCTCAGCGGTCTCTAAACTTCTGTCCTCGGGTTATTTCTCCCTTTTCTTTCCCCTTTAATTCCCATTTTAATTCCCCCTTCAAATTCCCCTTTAATCCCCCCTCGGAGCAGGCTGAGGGGCCGGGAGAGAACTCCCCCGTGGGTTCTCCCTCCCCGCCCTGAAGCCTGCTTCCAGCATGAAGATGATGTTTGATTTCGGCAAGAAAGAGCAATTCCCACCTGGCCCCTCCATCAAGCTGCCGATTTTCTTTGGGGTCCAAACGTCCAGCTACGTCCCAGGATACGTGATCCAGAGCAAGGACCTTCGGAAGATCCACAAAGCTGCCTTGTTAGGGGATGTGGCCACAGTGCAGCATCTGTTGCTGTTCGGAAAAAAACAATGTAAATGATCCGGATAGAGAGAAACGGTAAGAGCAAAGGTTGGGGGAGGGGGGAGGAGAAGATCCCACCCGAGGAACCTAAGATATGCCCCCCATCCCTCCACTTGAGTCCGTGCCACCCCCCCCCCCAATTAACCCCCTGGAAATCAAACCTCCTCAGCACTTTGCTTCTCTAGAGATTGGATAGCAAGTCCCAGAAGCTGGGCCACCTCCTCCCTCCGGCCTGTCCATGTTTAATGAATTGGAAACTCCTTCCTTTGCCTTTAGCCAGGGTCCAACTGGCATATTTTTAATCATAGTAACATGGGAAAAAATACTAATCTTTTCTGCTGAAATGTTGACAGGTCCAAAACGACTGTGACTGTCCATAAGGATATGTGAGGGATTTTCTTGGCAAAGCTACTGGAATGGTTTGCCATTTCCTTCTTGCAGCTCATTTTGACAGATGAGGACATTGAGGCAATCAGAGTTAAACAACCTGCCCAGGATCACGCAACTGTAAGTATTTGACATCAGATTTGAACTCAGGAAGATGTCTTCCTGACTCCAAACCCAGAACTCTTATTCATTGTGCCACTTAAATGCCCCAAGATGGATGCAATATGTGAAGAGTAAAAATTTCAAGGCAGAAAACTGCTGCTTTTATTAAGATCTATTCTGTATATCAGGCACAAGGCTCACAGCAACAGATACAAAGGAATGGGGGAGCATGGATTGCCCCTCCATTCTAGGAGGTCAGTCAGGTAAGGGAGCTAATCAAAAAGGCAGCCTCTGAAGCAGAGGAAAGGATGTTTGGGAACCAGGAGACAGAGTAGTATTAAAAAACTAGAGAGGAGGGAATATCACAAAACCTAGGGAGAAGGGAATATCAAGGAGAAAAAGGCTACAGTTTGAAAGGCTTCAGAGAGGCAAAAAGAGAATTGAGAAAAGACGATTAGATTTGGCAATTAAGAGATCCATTAACATGTGAAGAATTTAGAAGAAAGCGTGAGTGTTAAAAGAAAATGAGAGGAGAGGAAATGGAGACACCTCTCTCATGGCATTTAGCTACAAAAGACAGGAGAGATGTGGAATGATAGTAGGGATGGATAGATCAAAGGCAATTTCTTTGAGGATTGGGGGAGAAGACAAGGGCATGTTTGTAGGCAAGCAGGGAAATAGGATATAGTGAAAGAGTGAGATAAGTGAGAAGAGGAATAATTCATTGGCGAGGAAAGGGCTACCTCTTCAAATGAGATAGGTGAAGGAAAAATATTCATAGGAGGCATTTCCAGATGAATTAGGTGAGGAGGGCAAAAGGGGGAGATTTCGGGGAATGACCTGTTTTGTTTTGTTTTTCCCCAGTAAATATAAGCCAAGATTTTTAGCTGAAAAGATGCAGCAGAGTGTGTGTGTACTATGAAAGGTTTGAGATGAAAAGGTTTGGAAGAGCTATTGTGGTAAATGGCATAATGAATTAATTAGGGAAGTATAATATGAAAGGATTGCCTTGGAGAACCCAATTGAGCTCATGGGACAAATTTTCAGTGGCCCTAGTAAGCACAGGTGCATGATTTTTTTTCCAGCCTTATTTGACATCTTCATAGAAAGATCGAGGCCTAGAAGAACATTGTTGGCAATATAATACATGAGCAATAGATTTAAAGGAAGACAAGGGAGAGTTGAACAGCCATATTGAATGGTTCACTAAGGAGTCAAGATAAAGAAAGGAGAAGAGTATAGCTAATGCAGGGGTGATGGCCTTGGATTAGAAATCATGGTCTGGCTGAAAAACAGAATTCAAGTTTGCAAAGCAAAGGAAGACATGGTCTGACAATAGATTGTGATCAGATAAAAGAAACAGGATTTGAAAGGACAGCAGTGCTGCATTTGTGGGTGGTCAAAGGTCTGTCTTTATCTGGCTGAGATAAGATGAAGTAGATCATATGAAATGCGGAAGTTGAGCAACTATGAAGTGAGTATGTTTGAGGGAGTGATAACCTGTATGCTGAAGAAATATAATGGCTTTAAGTTATGACTAATGTAAGGAGACTTTTTTCATGTGTAGTTTATAGAAACAGCTTTATTACTCTCTCAGCATACCTCATATAGCTTTCCAATGAAAAGTGTATGTTAGAGTGTCTCATGGGATGAGGACTGTTTAAGTAGTTTTACTGATAAAAAGGAATTCCCTTGACAGTATCTTTTCTGCAACTTTGAATTTAGAAAATTGTATTGGTCAGTGAGAGGTTAACTGATCTGCACAGGTCCTATATAGGAAGTGTATGTAAAATATAACACCTAGTAGGTCTTGCAAACTTCCAGGATAGTTTTCTGTCCACCATACTGTGCTACCACTCTTGATTTTATGAAACAATGTATGCAAGAGAATCTTTAACCACGAATCACAAAAATCATACATAGGGAAATTAAATTTCTTATGTATTTTTCAAAGGACTTTGTTGTTTATTAAATACTGAAAATTTGTGGAGTCCTTTCTAGAAACTTGATGGTTCAAAGTACATTATTCACTTGTCCAAATTGTATTTTATATTGCTTCTTAATTGGTAAAAATATGCAAGTAATTAAATGCATTCTTAGAAACAATAAAGTCTTGTCCTGATTTAAACTTATTTTTTCATGTCATTTCCAATATCAGTTATTCATTAGCTTGAAAAATTAAAAATGACAGGCTATATTTTGATTTTTTTTCTTAATATTTTCCCTTATCCTAAAAGCCAAGTATCCTAAAGGTACTGGCATGGTACTTGTGCATGCACAGCCGTACATCAGTGTGCCTGGCTTAACATTTACAAAGCCACAAGTAAGTGTGGATAAGTGAGAATATATCCATAGGCTAAAGCAACAGAGGTATTGGCTCCCTGAAATGACTGACTTAATAATTGGCTGACTATCCTTACTTATTTTCTTCTAATGGATATACTGATTTGTAGTTGAATTACTTTCAGAATATATTAATAGATAGATAAAATAATTATCATGCATACTTTTTTGATGTGGTTATTAAATTTTATTTAAATACAGTAATGTTCATGGAAATTATTATAAGTAACTCTTGGCTTAATATGTTTTTTTTTTCTAAAACTAAAGAAAAATGAACATCCTTTAGCCACACAGTATAACAATTCAAAGAAAATGTTAATCCCTTTTTCAAGGTTGAGATACTTTTAAATTTGTTCAATAGTGGTCAGAGAACCACTGCCAAATGAGCCTAAACAGAATGTCACTATTTAATTATCCACCAGTTTGAAGTTTTGACTATACTTAATCTGGAGACATCCTCAAAATGATGAACATTGAATTTCTAACCATCAGCTGCTTATGAATTCATTGAAAACTGACTCAGAGTCTTCCCTTTTCCCCTGTATTTCATGGTTATATTCTCCCCTGAAAATGCACAGCAATCAAATTGCCCTCCCATCACGGTGCCACTCAGCATGACTGTTTACCAAGCATCTTTCTTTTTCACCCTCTTTTCCTCTATTATGAGAATTTTTTTTCTGCTTTACTTCCTTTCTTTCACTACTCATTACTTAGTTTCCTACTTAAGCAATTTCACAAATATAAACACCTTTTTATAATTCCATTATCCTTTCTGCCAACTCCTTCCCTGGAATATCATTTTATCTTGTCTTCCTTTAATTTTGCTTATCCCTTTTCTGAGTAAAACAAGGAGTACATCTGGATTAAGAAAGTTAAAATTTGTAGTGTAAACTGAATGAATAATTTTTTTTTAAAAATTTCAATTTTTTAAAAGTCCCCTTCATATTCTCAATAATAAAAGGCTTCATCTCTCCCTTTTCTAAATAAGCTTGAAAATCATTAGCAGTTAACTTTTTAAGAGATGCAAATATCTTATGTGTTATTTTTTCTGTTTTGTTTGATTACTGATTTAAGAACTAGTTCGTACTATTGCTAAATACTAATTACTAGAAAGACCTGGATTTATATATACTTTCTAGTTATATGACCCTGAGCAAATTTGTTTATCAGCTTCTTCAGGGTCCTCAAGCATGAGGATGATAATAATACCTACTTCCCAAAGATCAAATGATAAAATATTTGAAAAATGCTGAACATAGTCTCTGGACCATAGTAGACACATAATACATGTTAGTTTTCCTTCTTATCAAGATACATCCAAGCATGTCACCATTGCAGCTGGGAGGATGGGGGAGGAAGAAATCTCTTCCCTTCTGATTACCTTAGACGCTCTGAGAGAAGGCCAGAAGGAAAAGGCAAAAAGGGAGTTCTGAAAAACAAGAAAAAATTAAAATATATCTATATGAAAATTTATATGAACATTCATTACTTCAGTAATGCATGATTTTGTTGTTATGGATATTTCCTCCACCAACACATAACACAACCTCTTTACAACTTGGTGTAGAAGGTCAGCTATGAGCAGAAGGTTTTCAATGAATAGAATGCTGGGCTTGGAGTCAGGAAGACTTATCTTTGTGGAGCTCAAGTCTGGTATCAGATACTAGCTGTGTGGCTCTGGACAAGACTCTCAATCTCGTTTGCTTCAGTTTCCTCATATGTAAAATGAGCTGGGAGAAGGAAATGGCAAACCATTCCAGTATCTTTAGCAAGAAAACTCAACATGAGGAGACATAAAGTCAAACAGGACTGAGATGACTAAACAACAAAGATGTACTTTGAAATATATCATCCATAAAAAATCCATCCTCCTTTGACCAATCTTTATGACCTGAGTTAGGTTGGTCTGCAGACAACAGACAAACCAGGCCCTTACTACAAACCCTTCCCACCATGGCAGAACTGCCAAAATGTTTACCCTGCTAGAATAGCCTGTGGCAACCTAGAGCCATTTCAACTCTACAATGGTGCATTTCAGTAAGTATTGGTAGAGAATGCACACATGTGTGCATGTGCTAGTATAAAGATCCAATGTGTAACTATGTAAGGGATTTTGATGAGGCAGCTGCTTCACTAAATATTTTGTAGTTGCGGATGGATATCTTAATGGAAAAAAATATAGACTTAACCACCAGGCATGGTGAAGTCCACCTATAATCCCAGTTACAGGGAGGCTGAGGCTAGCAGATCTCTTGAACTCATGAGGTGAAGCAGCCCAGGTCAGAACCTGAGCAAAGTTCCCCTGCTATTCTGTAGTGAAATCTACATCTATTTGCTAGATATATTTTTCCTGCTCTAGCGATTTTTTGTCCAACTATGAGAGTTAATGCATATTTTGTATTTATTTGGGTGACATTAGTGGCCATTTACTTTAGAAATGATTTACAATTTAGGCATAAGAATAATACATTATTAATTTAATTAAGTTAACAATGGCACAATATTGATTGCTGTAGTATATTATCAAACAATCACATTGCTCTCTCATTTCTATAGAACATCTCTTCATCTGGCCTGTGCTAATGGACATCCAGATGTTGTGTCTCTCTTAGTAGAGAGAAAATGTGAACTGGATTTGTTGGACAGAGACAGTCAAACACCTTTAATGAAGGTATGCATTAGTTAACCATGCTGTTCATTGAAAAGGAATTAGATTTCTGCCTTTAAGAAAATCAAAAATTAGTAACTTATATATATAACACTAATAATTTTTGAATATACTCAACTTTACATTATGTTATTATTTCTTTGCATATATTATACTGACAGGCAATACAGTGTGAGCAGGAGGAGTGTGCTACTATCTTGCTTGAACATGGTGCAAATCCTAATCTTAGGGATGGCAGTAACAATGCTCTTCACTATGTTGCCTTTTTTTCAGGGCATAGACATGGCAGCAAAACTGCTTCAATATAAAGCTGATATTGAAGCAAAAAACAAGGTAGAAACTAACAATCTTGTATAATAAAGTCGATTATCAGCTAAAAAAATCATAGTGTCCAATGCACATATTTTTTAATTGGAAGCATTTCTTTAGTGAAAATACTTTAAAATTATCCTGTAATCAAAGTTCATTAGTCTTTGAAATTTTCTAATGTAGGATGGAGGGGTGAAGAAGTCAGGGAGAGTACACATGACACTGGAAGAGATTTCATTCACAGTGGAATTCCTAAGAAGGAAATTCCCTCTATTGATTTAGCTCAGGGCTTGCTCTATGTTTTAATCTTAGAGTGTGGATTCAACTGAGATTCATTAACTTAAAAAAAAAAAAAACTACATTATGTTTATGCTTATTTCAATGTAATTGGTTTTGTTTGTTTTCTATGTATTTTAGGTATTTAAAAATATTATTTTGAAAAGGAGTGCATGACAAACAAAATGTTAAGAAATCCAATGTTAGGGAGAGTCCTGGAGTGCTGCTGGGTCACCCAGTCAGCATGTGTGTGTCAGCTGAAGGCCCTGAATCTAGGTCTCACTGACTTTGTTACTAGTTAGCTGACTATTCTATCACATCCATCTCTCCAGAATCTTCTCTGCTTGATATATTAGGTCTGCTCCCCAGAATGATAAACTAGTATTAGCAGATATTATCTACAATGCTTTTCTATATAGAACTTAGCAATGTCAATTTGTCATGAAGAAATGTCATGATTTTTTAGGAAAAACCTTTTGAAATTTGTTCCTACTGAGTCTTAACTACACAGAGACAGAATTTTCACAGGAAAAAATTAAATATATGTTTTCTTTATCCTAATGACTAAAAATTTCTTTTTCTAGTCTGAATGATTCCTGATTTTTTTCAGTAAAGTCTTAATTCTTAGTCATTGCCACTTGGGAGAGAAAAAAACAAAGAATATATTAGGAAGGTTGGTAAAAGAGGGAAAGTGCTAGGTAAATCGTTTTCTTCCAAGTTTAACTTGCTTAGGGCAATATTTTTTTAAAGTGTTTTATTTGCTGCTGCTGTTGGTGGTGTTACTGTTGAGTTTGTTTGCATCTGAGGAGAATGGGTAAAAATAACTAGTCAACTTCAAAGCCAGCCAGGATATAGCCTTTATCTTAATAGAGTTTTGAGGAAATAAGTTTGTCTGCATCTGGACAATAATATGGCAAGAAAGGAAATATACTCATCAAATAATAGGAATTGGTCTCTTACAAATTGTGAATACATATTAATAACTAGAAAGAATCCAAAAGATATCTAGTTTCATTCTATCATTTTACATGTAAGGAAACTTATGGTCCAGAGAGCTGAAATAATTTGCTTTCTGATCACATAGAAATTAACTAACAGAAATAAGATTTATGCTCTAGTCTTCTCTAATGTTTCATTGTGCCATGCTTTCTTACCACTTCATTAGCAAATTCACAAGATGTTTATAAAATGTCATAAGTTGAATTAAATTAAATATAAAGTGCTTACTTAATATAACAATATATTTATTGTGACTTTGCAGGAAGGATTAACACCACTTTTTTTTTTTTTTTTTTTTTTTTTTTTTTTTTTTTTTTTGCAATTAGAACAAAGAATTGTGAAATGGCACAATTTCTCCTAAAGAATGGAATAAATGTTAATGCCTTGGATGACTATAAAAAGTACAGTAATTAAAACTTTAAAAGAAAAAAAAGCAATAAAAACAATTTAAATCATGGAACACTTAGTGAACAACAGTAATTGAATCTGAACATCATTGAAAAGGGGTGAAAAATGTCAACACACATCAGGTATGAAAAGAAAAAAAAATCCCTATTTATGACTCTGCAAGAGAAAAAACAGTTCATGTGGGCATATTAACCATTGTGTATTGGTGATTACGATTTGCAGGTTTTTTTTTTTTTATTGATTTTGAATTAGTTAAGATTATCCCATAGAAGTTTTGAACTTTCATAATTCAGTTGATTCTCTTTATGAAATAATCTTAATAAGGATTGTAGCATGTATTTTCTGTTCCATGTTTCAATTTCCCTTAAGAATATGCACATTGATAAATGCAAATAAAGGAATGATATGATAAAATACTTATATGGATCCTTGAGCTTATCATGATGAATACTCTTGCCACTGATTCAGATATTAATCCTTCCATCCAATCTCAGCCCACAGGACTTTTGTCATAAAGGATCCAGGAAAACACATTGAATTGTTCCCTTGCTTCTTTCAATACTTGAGAACCAGTGCAAGCTTTCATTTGCAATACGAGATTAGCCTTCCTCTTTTTCTATTCATTTTTGTCTTTGCCATACTTTACTGCATCAAAGTCATCAAAATCACCTATGTATATTCACCATATATATGTCCATGGATTTTGGGGTTTCTCTACAATTTTGATTTGTAAGAGATCATGTGTTTCTGTTTTGGATTTTTAAAAATCTACTGTGGCCAAATATCACTCCTGAAAAATATTGGTGTTTATAAGCTTTTGTGGCAGTGTAATTATTAGAAAAGTGCTGTGTAGTTTCTCAAATGAGATCCTATTGGATCTTCTTTTCCCAATAATGCTGAGACCAGTTCATTATTGTTGTGCAATATCCATGCAAGCAATAATATCAATCGATCATGGATAAAAACTGCCAATTTTTTTTTTTTTTGTCAAAAGTGTTTTGTAATTGTATTCAGACAGTTCATGAATTTGTTTTGGCAGGAGACTTCCCGAATTTTTCTTTCTACCTCTTGCTTTTGAACTTTGTTGATCATATAAAGAAATGCAAATGTGGATTTATCTTCAACTTTACTAAAGTTGTTATTTTATATAGTGTGAAGTACAGGCTAGTTCCTTGTAGGGCCTTGGGGCCAACCAGAGTCAGGATAAATTAAAGTCCTTGGCTTTCAGGGGGAGAAGTGAAGGAGACAGACAACCTGCCATGAGGTTCCTGGACCAGCCTCTCTCTTCCTCTCCTGCTGCAAAGTGACACTGACCTCTGGCCTTCAAACCTCCAATCCTTGCTTATGATTATCTCAATACCAAACCCCAAGTATTCAATAGTGAGAAAAGCCATTTATGGAAACATATGCTAATAGAGTCATTGTCTCACATCAAATAGGTAATTAAGTGCTCTGTTTTCTGATTCAAGCATACCTTTTTAGAGTTTCAGCCCTCTACTACAATATAGTTTTAGTTGATTTAGGTTTCTCTAAGTATCCAATTATGCATAATCTTCAAAGAGTGATCATTTTGTTTCCTTATTGCCTGTTCTAATGTCTTCTATTTTTTTTATTGTTATAACATTTTTAGTACTATGTCAAAAATAGTGGTGACAATGGACATCCTGGCTTCACCTCTGATTTTACTGGGAAGTCTTTGAGATTATCTCCATTACAGCTATTGTTTGTTGGACTTCTGGCCAAGATGGTGGAAAGGAGGCACACAGATGCTTGAGCTCCATGTTTTCTCTCAAAATTTATTGCATGACAAGCCTCAGAATTAATATTTGATGGGGAAAAAAAAACACACAAATAATTGCCAACAGAAGACATCATTTAAATTTATCAGAAAAGGTCTCTGTTTGCTTAGGGGAGGGGACAAACAGACTGGGCTAAGCCTGAGGGCAAGTAGTGAGAGCGAGGCAGGCAGCTCACACTGCTCAGACCAGAGGGGGGATGGATGTGATCTCTGCTGTTTCAGTGGAATGACCTTTACCCCAGTGTGAATATTCTGTCTTGGCAGCAAGCCAGGATACACAGGGAAGGTGTGAACACAGGAGGTAAAGAATAAAACCCCTAGCATCTCTTGGGACCTGGCCACCTCCACCCCCACCTTGAGTGGCTCAACTTGTTCTTAGAGCCTCAGAGTCTCAGAGCCCAGATGCAGCACAGCCATTGCTGTCCTGTTAGTGCTTCGATGCTGTCTCCTGCAGTCTGTAGCGAGAGCCCAGTAACACCATCCAGCCCCATCCTCCCCCAAAAAAGCAGATCAGTTGTTTTCCTTATTAATGTGTTTTCTTTGATTCTGCTCTGACAAAATGAACAAAAAATTTAAAAGGGCTCTAATACTTGACAGCTTCGGTATGGATAGAAAGCAGACTTCAAACCCTAAGGAGACTAAAAGCAGACTGTCTCCAGAAGAATCCCCAAAAGGGGGATATGATCTGCTCTTCAATACACAAAACTCTCATAGAGGAAATCAAAAAGGCTCTCATAAGAGAGCTAGAAGAGAAATGGGAAAAGGAAAGGGAAGCTTGGCAAGAGAGTCTAGAGAAGTCATCCCACACATTTAAAGACAGAGTGGATACAGAAATCAAATCATTGAGAAACAAAATTAGTGAATTGGAAAAGGTAAACAACTCCAAGGAAAACAGGATTAATGTGTTGGAAAAAAGAAAATAAATCTCTAAAAAATAAAATTGATCAAATGGAAAAAAAATCCCCAGGACCAGATGGATTTACATGTGAATTCTACCAAACATTTAAAGAACAATTAGTCCCAATGCTATATAAACTATTTGAAAAAATAGGGAATGAAGGAATCCTACCAAACTCCTTTTATGACACAGACATGGTACTGATAACTAAACCAGGTAAATTGAAAACTGAGAAAGAAAATTATACACCAATTTCCTTAATGAATATTGATGCTAAAATCTTAAATAAGATATTAGCAAAAAAACTTCAGAAAATCATCTCCAGGATAATACACTATGATCAAGTAGGATTTATTCCAGGAATGCAGGGCTGGTTTAATATTAGGAAAATTATTAGTATAATTGACCGTATTAATAATCAAATTAATAAGAACCAAATGATCATCTCAATAGATGCAGAAAAAGCATTTGACAAAATCCAACATCCATTCCTACTAAAAACTCTTGAGAGTATAGGAATAAATGGATTATTCCTTAGAATAATCAGGAGCATATATTTAAGACCATCAGTAAACATAATATGCAATAGAAATAAACTGCAACCTGTCCAAGTAAGATCAGGAGTGAAACAAGATTGCCCACTATCACCATTACTATTCAATATAGTACTAGAAACGCTAGCCTCGCCAATAAGAGCCGAGAAAGAGATTCAAGGAATTAGAGTAGGAAATGAGGAAATCAAACTATCACTCTTTGCAGATGACATGATGGTATACTTAGAGAACCCCAAAGACTCTGCTAAAAAGCTATTAGAAATTCAGAATTTTACCAAAGTAGCAGGATACAAAATACATCCACATAAATCCTCAGCATTCTTATACATCACCAACAAAATGCAACAGCAAGAGATACAAAGAGAAATTCCATTCCCAACAAATGTTGAGAGTATAAAGTATTTGGGAATCCATCTACCAAAGAATAGTCAGGAATTATATGAGAAAAATTACAAAACACTTGCCACAAAAATAAAGTCAGATTTAAATAATTGGAAAGACATTCAGTGCTCTTGGAAAGGCCGAGCGAATATAATAAAGTTGACAATACTCCCCAAACTAATCTATTTATTTAGTGCTATACCAATCAGACTCCCAAGAAACTATTTTATTGACCTAGAAAAAATAACAACAAAATTCATATGGAAGAATAAAAAGTCGAGAATTGCAAGGGAACTAATGAAAAAAAAGTCAGAGGAAGGTGGTCTAAGTGTACCTGATCTAAAGCTATATTATATAGAAGCAGTCACCAAAACCATTTGGTACCGGCTAAGAAATAGACCGGTAGATCAGTGGAATAGATTAGATACAAAGGACAAAAAAGGGTACATCTATAGCAATCTTATCTTTGACAAACCCAAAGATACCAACATTAGGGACAAAAATTCATTATTCGGAAGAAACTGTTGGGAAAACTGGAAATTAGTATGGCAGAAATTAGATATGGACCCACACTTAACACCATATACCAAGATAAGATCAAAATGGGTCCATGATTTAGGCATAAAGAATGAGATCATAAATAGAATAGAGTAACAGAGAATAGTCTACCTATCAGACCTGTGGAGGAGGAAGGAATTTATGACTAGAGGAGAACTAGAGATCATTATTGATCACAAAATAGAAGATTTTGATTACATCAAACTAAAAAGTTTCTGTACAAACAATACTAATGCAAACAAGATTAGAAGGGAAGTAACAAATTGGGAAAATATTTTTAAAAGGAAAGGTTCTGACAAAGGTCTCATTTCCAAAATATATAGAGAACTGACCCTGATTTATAGGAAACCAAACCATTCTCCAATTGATAAATGGTCAAGGGATATGAACAGACAATTCTCAGATGATGAAATTGAAACTATTTCCACTCATATGAAAGAGTATTCCAAATCACTATTGATCAGAGAAATGCAAATTAAGACAACTCTGAGATACCACTACACAACTGTCAGATTGGCTAAAATGACAGGAACAAATAATGATGAATGTTGGAGGGGATGTGGGAAAACTGGGACACTGATACATTGTTGGTGGAGTTGTGAAAGAATCCAGCCATTCTGGAGAGCAATTTGGAACTATGCTCAAAAAGTTGTCAAACTGTGCATACCCTTTGACCCAGCATTGCTGTTATTGGGATTATATCCCAAAGAAATACTAAAGAGTGGAAAGGGACCTGTATGTGACAAAATGTTTTTGGCAGCTCTTTTTGTTGTAGCTAGAAACTGGAAGTTGAATGGATGTCCATCAATTGGAGAATGGTTGGGTAAATTGTGGTATATGAAGGTTATGGAATATTATTGCTCTGTAAGTAATGACCAGCAGGAGGAATATAGAGAGGCTTGGAGAGACTTAAATCAACTGTTGCTGAGTGAAATCAGCAGAACCAGAAGATTACTATACACTTCAACAACAATACTGTATGAGGATGTATTCTGATGGAATTGGAAATCTTCAACATGAAGAAGATCCAACTCACTTCCAGTTGATCAATGATGGACAGAAATAACTATACCCAGAGAAGGAACACTGGGAAGCAAATGTAAATTGTTAGCACTACTGTCTATCTACCCAGGTTACTTATACCTTCAGAAGCTAATAATTAATGTGCAACAAGAGAATGTTATTTACACACATATATTGTATCTAGGTTATATTGTAACACATGTAAAATGTATGGGATTACCTGCCATCGGGGGGAGGGAGTGGAAGAGGGGAGGGGATAATTTGGAAAAATGAATAAAAACTAAATAAATAAAATAGCTTTTTTATTTACAAAACATATGGAGGGGTAATTTTTTCACCATTGACCCTTGCAAAACTTTCTGTTCCAACTTTTCTTCTCCCTCCCCCCAACCTCTCCTCTAGATGGCAGGTAGTCCAATATATGTTAAACATGTTAAAATATATGTTAAATCCATTATATGTATACATATGTATATAGTTATCTTGTTGCAAAAGAAAAATCGAATCTAGAAAGAAAGAAAAAACTTGAGAAGGAAAACAAAACTGCAAGCAAACAATAACAGAAAGAGTGAATATGCTATATTGTGGTGTACACTCAGTTCCTCTCTCTGAGTGTAGCTGATTCTCTGCATTACTCAACAATTGGAACTGGTTTGAATCATATCATTGCTGAAGAGAATCACATCCATCATAGCTGATCATCATAAGATCTTCTTGTTAGCATGTATAATAATCTCCTGGTCCTATTTTTTCAGTTTGGTTACTTTTTGAGCATAGTTCCAAACTGCTATCCAGAATGGTTGGAAAATCTCTGATTAAGAGGCCAATGCATTGTCTCACCTCTTTCCTCTTCCCTCTGCCTCCAATTTTTCTCAATCCCAATCCACCACACCTGTGTCAACAAAGGCTGCCCTGCAACTCTTTCAGACTTTATGAGTCACAGCTGTGGAGGCTGTTGAACAATTGACTTGTTTCTTAACACTATTGCACTGATCAACTATTCTATTTCTTAGCCAATACCAAATAGTTTTGATGAAGCTTCTTTATAAGTAGTTGTAAATCTGGTACAATTTCATTTGATTTTTTTTTCCATTAGTTCCCTTGAAATTCTTGACCTTTTGTCTCCAGATGAATTTTCTTATTTTTTCTTGCTCAGTAAAATAGTTTTTGGGACTTTGATTGATAAAGCACTAAATAAACAGATTCATTTAGGTAGTATTGTCATCTTTATTATATTTGCTCGGACCATCCAAGAGTACTTAACATTTTTCCAATTGTTTAGATCTGACTTTATTTGTGTGGAAAGAGTTTTGTAATTTTGCTTATACAGTTCCTGACTTTCACTTGGCAGATAGATTCCCAAATATTTTATAGTATCAACAGTTATTTTAAATAGAATTTCTTTTTGTATCTCTTGCTATTGAATTTTGTTAGTGATGCATAAAAATTCTGAGGATTTCTGTATATTTATTTTGTATCCTGCAACTTTGCTAAAGTTTTGGATTATCTCTAATACCTTTTAGTAGATTCTTTGGGGTTCTCTAAATATACCACCATATCATCTGCAAAGAGTGATGATTGTGTTTCCTCATTACCTACTCTAATTCCATTACTCTCTTTTTCATCTCTTATTGCCGAAGCTAGCATTTCTAATGCAATATTGAATAGTAATGATGATAGTGGGCAACCTCATTCCAGTCCTGATCTTACTGGGAATGGTTCCAGTTTATCCCTATTACACACATGATGCTTATTGATAGTTTTAAATAGTTGCTACTGACTATTTTGAGGAAAAGTCTATTTATTTCTATACTCGCTAGTGCTTTTAATAGGAATGGATGTTGCATTTTATCAAATGTTTTTCTGTATCTATTGAAATGTTATGGTTTTTGTTAATTTTTTTATTGATACAGAAAATTATGCTAATAATTTTCCTTTTTTATTTTTTATCTCAACTATTTTTCCTCTTTTATTATAGCTAGTTATTTATAGATAAATACATGGGTAATTTTTCAGCAGTGATATTTGCAAAACCTTTTATTCCAAATTTTCCCCTCCTTCCCCAACCCCCTCGCCCAGATGGCAGGTGAACCAATACATGGAATATATATTAAAGTATATGTTAATATGTTAAATATATATGTTGTATATACACATATCCATACAGTTATTTTGCTGCACAAGAAGAATCAGACTTGGAAATAATGTTCAATTAACTTGTGAAAGAAATAAAAAATGGAGGTGGACAAAAAAAGAAGAATTAAGAATGCTATGTAGTGATTCACTCTCATTTCCCAGAGTTCTTTTCACTGGAAGTAACTGGTTCTAGTCATTACTGAATAATTGGAACTGATTTGGTTTATCTCATTGTTGAAGAGAGCCACATCCATCAAAATTGATCATCATATTTCAGAAAGGCCTAGAGAGACTTACATGAACTAATGCTGAGTGAAATGAGCAGAACCAAGAGATCATTATATACTTCAACAACAATACTATATGATAATCAATTCTGATGGATGTGGCCATCTTCAAAAATGAGATGAACAAATCCAATAGAGCAGTAATGAACTGAACCAGCTACACCCAGTGAAAGAACTCTGGGAGATGACTATGAACCACTACATAGAATTCCCAATCCTGATATTTTTGTCTGCCTGCATTTTGATTTCCTTCACAGGCTAATTGTACACTATTTCAAAGTCCAATTCTTTTTGTAAGCAAAACAACTGTTTGGACATGTATACATATATTGTATTTAATTTATGCTTTAACATATTTAACATGTATTGGTCAACCTGCCATCTGTGTTGGGGGGGAGGGGAAAAATTAGAACAAAAGTTTTGGCAATTGTCAGTGTTGTAAAATTACCTATGCATACATCTGGTAAATAAAAACTATTAAAAAAAAAGAAATAAAATAGATTAACAAAAAATGACTATCATATAATATTGTTGTTGAAGTATATAATGATCTCCTGGTACTTCTCATTTCACGCAGCTTTAGTTCATATAAGTCTCTCCAGGCCTTTCTGAAATCATCCTGCTGGTCATTTCTAACAGAATAATGATATTTTTTAAAATTCATATACCATAATTTATTCAGCCATTCTCCAATTGATGGGCATCCACTCAATTTTCAGTTTCTAGCCACTACAAAAAGGGCTGTTACAAATATTCTTGCAGATACAAGTCCCCTTCCCTTTTTTAAGATCTTTTTGGGATATAAGCCCAGTAGTAACACTGCTGGATCAAAGGGTATGCACAGTTGATAACTTTTTGAGCATAGTTCTAAATTGCTCTCCAGGATGGCTAGATGTATTCACAATTCCACTAACAATGTATCAGTGTCCCAGTTTTCCCTCATCCTCTCCAACATTCACCATCACCTTTCCCTGTCATCCTAGCCAATCTGACAGGTATGTAGTGGTATCTCAGAGTTGTTTTAATTTGCATTTCTCTGATAATGACTTGGAGCATCTTTTCATATGGCTACAATTAGTTTCAATTTCTTTGTCTATTTATATCCTTTGACCATTTATGAACTGGAGAATGGCTTGAATTCTTATAAATTAGAATCATTCTCTATATATTTTGGAAATGAGGCCTTTATCAGAATTTGTGACTGGAATAATGTTTTCCCAGTTTATTGCTTCCCTTCTAATCTTGTCTGCATTATTTTGCTTGTACAAAATATTTCAATTTGATATAATCAAAATTTTCTATTTTGTGATCAATAATGATCTCTAGCTCTTATTTGGTCATAAATGTCTTCCTCTTCCACACATCTGAGAGGTAAACTATACTATATTCTTCTAATTTATTTATAATCTCATTCTTTATGCTTAGGTCATGAATCCATTTTGACCTTATCTAGCTGTATGTTATTAAATATGGAGCAATGCCTAGTTTCTGCCATACTAATTTCCAATTTTCCCAGCAGTTTTTGTCAAACAGTGAGTTCTTATCCCAAAAGCAGAGGTCTTTGGGTTTGTCAAACACTAAATTATTAAAGTTATGGACTATTTTGTCCTTTCAATCTAACCTATTCCACTGATCAACTAGTCTATTTCTTAGCCAATACCAAAAAGTTTTGAGAACCTTTAACATTTCTGCCTTTCTGCATTTGATTTTGAGGTCTTTATGTCCTAATGTATGGTCAATTTTTGTATGGGTTCCATGAACTGCTGGAAAGAAAGTGTTCTCTTTTCTGTCTCCATTTAGTTTTCTCCAAAGATCTAAAATACCTAACTTTACTAGTATTGTATTTACCTCTTTAACTTCTTATTTATTTTGTGCTTTGTTTTATCTATTTCTGATAGTGCAAGGTTGAGATCTCTCACTGTTATAGTTTTGCTGTCTATTTCTTCTTACAGCTGTAACTTCTCTTTTAGGAATTTAGATGCTATTCTACTTAGTGCATATATGTTTAGTATTGATATTGCTTCATTATCTATGCTGCCCTTTAGCAAGATATAGTGCCCTTCCTTATCTCTTTTAATTAGATCAATTATTGATTTTTCTTGATCTGAGATCTGGATGGTTATCCCTGCTTTTTTGATTTCACCTGAAACATAACAGATTATTCTCCAGTCTTTTACCTTTACTCAATATGTATGGCCCTGTTTTAAATGTGTTTCCTGTCAACAACATATTGTAGGATTCTGACTTTTAATCCAGTCTACTATCTGCTTTTGCTTTATGGGAGAGTTCACCCCATTCACAATTATGGTTAAAACTACTAATTCTAAAGAATGAGATTATAAATAAATTAGAGGAACATAGGATAGTTTACCTCTCAGAGCTGTGGAAAAGGAATGAATTTATGTCCAAAGAAGAACTAGAAATCATTATTGATCACAAAATAGAAAACGTTGATTATATCAAATTGAAAAAGTGTTGTACAAACAAAACTAATGCAGATAAGATTAGAAGGGAAACAATAAACTGCAAAAAACATTTTTACAGTCAAAGGTTCAGATAAAGTCCTCATTTCTAAAATATAGAGAATTGACTCTAATATATAAGAAATCAAGCCAATCTTCAATTGATAAATGGTTAAAGGATATGAACAAACAATTCTCGGATAAAGACATTGAAACTATTTCTAGTCATATGAAAAGATGCTCCAAATCATTTTTAATCAGAGAAATGCAAATTAAGACAACTCTGAGAAATCATTACACACCTGTCAGATTGGCTAGAATGACAGGTAAAGGTAATGCAGAATGTTGGAAGGGATGTGGGAAAACAGGGACACTGATACATTGTTGGTGGATCCAGTCTTTCTGGAGTGCAATTTGGAACTATGCTCAAAAAATTATCAAACTGTGCATACCCTTTGACCCAGCAGTGTTGCTACTGGGTGTGTATCCCAAAGAAGTGAAAGGGACCTGTATGTGCAAGAATGTTTGTGGCAGCCCTCTTTGTGTAGCCAGAAACTGGAAACTACGTGGATGCCCATCAATTGGTGATTGGCTGAATAAATTGTGGTATATAAATGTTATGGAATATTATTGTTCTGTAAGAAATGACCAACAGGATGATTTCAGAGAGGCCTGGAGAGACTTACATGGACTGATGCTGAGTGAAATGAGCAGAACCGGGAAATCGGCGTATGCTTCAACAACAATACTATATGATGATCAATTCTGATGGATGTGGCCATTTTCAACAATGAGATGAAGCAAATCAGTTCCAATAGAGAAGTAATGTACTGAACCAGCTGCACCCAGCAAAGGAACTCTGGGAGATGATTATGAAGCAGTACATAGAATTTCCAATCCCTCTAATTTTGTCTGCCTGCAGTTTGGATTTCCTTTACAGGTTAATTGTACAATATTTCAAAGTCCGATTCTTTTTGTGCAGCAAAACAACTGTTTGGTCATGTATACATGTATTGTATTTAATTTATACTCTATCATATTTAACATGTATTGGTCAACCTGCCATCTGGGTACGGAGGAAGGAGGGGAAAAATTGGAACAAGAGGTTTGGCAATTGTCAATGTTGTAAAATTTACCCATGCATATATCTGGTAAATAAAAACTATTATTAAAAACAAACAAACAAACAAACAAAAACCCTAATTCCGTATTTCCTGCTATCTTATTTCCAAATTATAATTTTCTCTTTTCTTCCTCCTTACCCCCTTCCTCAGTATTTAACTTATGAGCACTACTTGCCTCAGGCAGCTTTCCCCCTTTCATATACCTTCCTCCTACTATTTCTGTATTCCCTTTTATTTAACCTATCCCCTTTCCTTTTCACTTTTCCCTTCCCAGGTTTCCATGAAGTGAGAGAAGTTTCTCTGTATACCAAATATGCCTAATATTTTCTCTTTGAGCCAAATCTGATGAGAGTTAAGATTCACAAAATGTGTGAATCACCCTCTCTTTTTCCCACAAATACAATGTTTCCTTTGCTTCTTTGTGAGATTTAATATCCCTATTTTTACCTCTAATTTAACCTTTTTCTGGTACAATCTCCTTGCCACCTCTAGTTCCTTTTTTATATTATAACAGTAAACTCAAATTATACATGCACTCTCTATGTATACTCATAACAAAAATACAATTCTGAAGAGTTCTTTTTTTCCTTTTTACATTTCTCTTGAGTCCTATGTTTGGAGGTCAATTTTTTGTTTTGTTTTGTTTTGTTTAGCTGTTTTTTTTCATTATGAGTAAAAAGAATTCACCTGTTTCATTAAATACCCCATCTTCTTCCCTGGAAGAAAATGCTAGTTTAGTTGGGTAGTTTATTCTTGGCTGCATTCCAAGTTCCTTTGCCTTTTGGAATATCTCCAGGCCCTTTGATCCTTTAATGTGGATGCTGTTAGATCCTGAGTTAATTCTTATTGTGGTTCCTCAGTATTTGAATTATTTATTTTTGATGTATGTATGTATGTTATGTATGTATGTATGTATGTATCGTATGTATTTATTTTTATGGCTGCTTGTAAAATTTTTTCCTGTGGTCTCATAGTTCTGAAATTTTAGAAACAATATTCCTTTGGGTCTTTTTCAAGAGGTGTTGGATATATTCTGTTCAATGGGTTGTTTTACCTTCTGATACTATGACATCCAAGCAGTTCTACTTTGATGATCGCTTCCTTATACATAGTATCTAGACTCTTTTTTTAAACATAATTTTCAGAGAGTCATAATCCTTAGCTTATCTCTCCTAGATCTATTTTCCAGGTCTGTTGTTTTCTCAAGTAGGTATTTTGCATTTTTTTCTATTTTTCTATTTTTTTTTTTAATTTTGCTTGACTGATTCTTGATGACTTATGAAGTCATTCACTTCCATTTGTTCAGATTTGATTTTTAATGAATTATTTTTCTTCATTTTTTTAATTTCTTTTTTGTATTTGTCCAATTGAGTTTCTAAATGAGTTGTCATGTTGTACAGAATATATATTTTTTTTCCATTTCACACTTTTTAAAGGAGTTTTTTTTTTTTCAATTCACAAATTCTGGTTTTCTTTTTTTTTTGGGGGGGTGAGTTCTTTACCTTTTTCATTTCACATTTCAGAGTTGTTTTTTCCCTTTTTTCCACTTTATCAAATCTATCTTTTATGGAGTTGTATGCCTTTTCTAATCTCTCTTGCAGAGTCTTGCTTTTCTTTCCTCATTCTTCTTCTAGCTCTCTTTTAAGATCCTTCTTAATTTCTTCTAGGAGAGCCTTGTGTGGTGGGGACTAGCATATATCCCCCTTTGCTACTTCATCTGGAGACAATCTGCTTTTGGTATCCTTGGGGTATGAAATCTGTTCTCTTTCACTATAAAAGCTGTCTATAGTTAGAGCTCCCTTTGCCTTTTTACTCATTTTTTTAAAGTGGGATCTGCTTTTAGGGTAAGGAGATAGTGAGCTTCCTCTACAGACACCCGGAAGTGGTAACCACTGCTCTGGGATCATGCCCAGTACTGTGTGTGTGTGCGGCCAGGTCCTGTGAGACTCCGGCCATTGGGGGTTTACTCTTCATCTTCCACATTTGTGTTGGATGTTTTACAACTTCTTTACTGAACTGTGCATACCCTTTGATCCAGCAGTGCTACTACTGGGCTTATATCCCAAAGAAATACTAAAGAGGGGAAAGGGACCTGTATGTGCCAAAATGTTTGTGGCAGCTCTTTTTGTAGTGGCTAGAAACTAGAAAATGAATGGATGTCCATCAATTGAGAATGGTTGGGTAAATTATGGCATATGAAGGCTATAGAATATTATTGCTCTGTAAGAAATGACCAGCAGGAGGAACACAGAGAGGTTTGGAGAGACTTACATGAACTGATGCTGAATGAAATGAGCAGAACCAGAAGATCACTATACACTTCACCAACAATACTGTATGAAGATATATTCTGATGGAAGTGGATATCTTTAACATAAAAAAGATCCAACTCACTTCCAGTTGATGAATGATGGACAGAAACAACTACACCCAGAGAAGGAACACAGGGAATTGAATGTAACGTGTTAGCACTACTGTCTTTCTACCCAGGTTACTTATACCTTCGGAATCCAATTCTTAACATGCAACAAGAAAATTGGATTTACACATATATATATTGTATCTACGTTATACTGTAACACATGTAAAATATATGGGATTGCCTGTCATCTAGGGGAAGGAGTAGAGGGAGGGAGGGGAAAATTTGGAAAAATGAATACAAGGGATAATGTTATAAAAAATTACTCATGCATATGTACTGTCAAAAAATTATAATTATGAAATTAATAAATAAATTAATTAAAAAAACACAATTTGCCCATAATATTTAATTCCAAAAGTTCTTTTTCTTTCTCTGCTCTCTGAAAACAGATACTGTTTTCTTTTGTGCACAACCATAATTTTAATTGTGTAATTTCATACTTCCTCTGTAAGTCACCATGTCTAATACTATGAGCCACTGAATAACAAATGCCAACAAATAAAAAATATTCTTTTCAACTGAGACAGTGCATAATGTAGATAAGAGAAGGCAACTAGGACCCTATGCTCTAGTCCTGGCTCTACCACAAAGTAGGTTTTTCACCTTTTTGAATATGTTTTCTTTTGGGGTTTTTTTTTTTTGAATTCTAAAACATTATATTTCTCTGTTAATTAAAATTTCAATATCTTTCATTTGAATTATTTTTTCATTCATATCATGAATAATATGGTTAGGTAAGTATGGTAGTGCTCATTGTTTTTTGCCTCTTTGGAAAACATTTTATACCACATAAATACTAGCTTATAGCATTAAAAAAGCAAACAAAAAAAAAACCCACCTTTCATTGTGCATTTTATCATTTCAAGCATTTCTTAACTTGTCTCCATAATTGCCTGAAAATCTTTTAATGAGATTCATAATTTGTAACACCCTTTGGTCATAAATATCACTGCTAAACTCATACTCAGACCTACATGACCAGTACTTTCTTTCACTAGTCTGTTTTGGGTAAGACTGAAGATAGAGTGCTATGTGCCTAGCACTTGGGAATATTCTATTAATCTTAGCATTTTAAATTAAGAGAACTTGAAAAAATATGGTAACAAGAATACAGATTCAAACAGATTCAAGTCAGACCTCCTGGGTTCAAATCCCACCCCTCATATTCCCTTTATGGACAAATGATTTGGCATTTCTCACCTACAGTTTTGTCCTCTAAAATAATAAGGTTGGAGTAGATGGCCTCTGAGTACCTTTCTAACTTAAGTTTTGCTATTGTAGTATTTTATTGCTAAAAAGAGAGAGAGAGAGAGAGAGAGAGAGAGAGAGAGAGAGAGAGAGAGAGAGAGAGAGAGAGAGAGAGAGAGAAGAAAGGAGGAAGGAAGAAAGAAAAAGAACATAAGCCATAAAATGAAAGTTCAAATATTCTGAAATTTTTGGAAATTACAAAATGTAGCTATATGTAGTTGCTTAATTCTTAATTCTTCTGTATTTTATTCTCTCTGATGTATAACAGGAATAACTCACATTAAAATAGTATTTTAATGTTTTCAAATTATTTTGTTTCACATTACTTTTGAACTTATAAGCTTTGAAATTTATCCATTAGGGGGCATTTCTAGAAATTTTTTTAAAGTAATGTTTTACCTTTAATGAAAAATGATCAAAATACAGACTCAGAAATTTGGAATGGAAATTACTTTATAGGCAATCCCATCCAATGCCATCATTTGTGAAAATTTACTATTAAATACGGTAGTTTTCCTTCAGTCTTGGGAAAAGATATGTACTTTTCATACTTCTGGGGTTTGTTTTGGTTTGGTTTGGTTTGATTTAAGGGACATCATTTTGCAGTGGTAAAAAAGCTAGCTTTGTAGTCAGGACATCCTGGAGTTCCTTAGGAATATCATTTAGTCTTTAATGTTATTATCTCTAAGGCAAAGAAATTCTTTTAGACAACTTCTAAGTCATTTAGTTCTAAATTGTATGCTTCTATGAAATCATGTTTAATTTGATAGACAGTGATCGCTCATTAAATGATGGTTTTAAAGTTTAATATTTATGTGTATTTGAAACATCATTTTAAAAGAGATTAATGGGAATAAAATCTATGTATTTTCTGCCCACACAATGAAATGTGCAGTTCTTCAATGAATATGACATGCTTGCAAAACTGATTCTGGGTATTCAAGGCATTTTAAAGTAATGTCATGTTTTGAGGGGTGGAGAAGACAATAAAATAAAATGTTCTCCAATTATCATCAAAGTTCATAGCCAAAATGAACAATATTTAATTGTATTGGTTAAATTGATTTTATTTATAGATTCTAAATGATATTCTCAAAAAAGTTGCTTTCTATCAATTTCAGTTTCATATATGTGTGCATGTATGTATATCTCCATATGATAATGATAATTTATATACCTGATAACTTATAAAAATGATGATGTTATAAATCCTCTAGAAATTAAATTTTATTGAATGTACTTTTAGAGTGAAATACTATTTATTTTAGTTTTTTTGATAATTGGTAATTTATATAATATATATTTATACATATATATATATATATATATATACATACATATATATTTCAACTCATTATTTACATGTATTTCATGTAAAACAACAATTTATTCTTTATGGAATGGGAAAACATACAAGATGAAAAAAAAAACTTATTTTGTTCCTAGCAAAGATAAATTCTATTAAATTTAACAATATTTCATATCCCCATGGTCATGGGAGGGGGGGAGGTCATTGTACTTGTATTGGAAGGGTGAATTGCTTTTCACTTTTTGCCTGCTCTTTTTGTAGTCAGATGTAATGATTTTATACAACAGCATTTATTGACTTTGCTGTGTTTTTAGTATTGTGTTATTAGATAAGGAACAAGATTGGAAGTAAATAAAGAGAACCATATAAGTAATGGTTTAATTGAATGGCTGATAGTTATGTGTTTTTGAAGAGAAATCCTATTTGGCAGAATGGCATATAAACTTTGGAAATGAGGAAGTTAAGCACAGTTAGTAAGGGGAAATCAGTTGATTCTGTCTCATTAAGGTTTTAATAATGTTCTTTTAGTAAATGTACTTTAATAATTAGTATTTTAATAATTAGCTCTAAATATGCTTTAGTAAATGAAATAGATTGTATAAACAATTCCTACATTCCTTTTAGGATAGAGTTGCTTGTCTTCACATTTTTTTTTCTGAGTTCATTGTTTCATATTGTATCCCATTTCTGTCTATTCCTAGAGGGATACAAAAATGCAGGAAACTCCAGTGCAGAAATTAGGAACAAAAATTTCAGGGAAACATATGTGAAATAACCAAATTAACATGTTTGTTCAAATAATAATTAAACTAGTCAAGGTTTTGCTCTAGTTTAAATTTTATTTGGGATGTTGTCTGACTTTTTGTTTAGCATAAATATTACATAGAACAAAAAAGGACAGGATCCATGTTGATATTTTCTCTCTGGAATGCCAGTAGAAAGTTGTGTACAGTTTTTGAAGTTGAGAAGCTTAAACAGTTTATTAACAATGATTAAAAATTGTAATAAATGAATCTGTTTAGCATTTCTAGAATTTTTTTGAAAAAAAAAATCTTGTTTTAACTTTTTACCTAAAATATAAAGATTTTTGTTTGAAATTCCTATTGTTAAAACTATTTTGTGTTGGTAGTGTTTTTTTTTTAATTATTCATCATTGGTTTGACTTAATTCTATTCATTGATATTCCATTCATTAATTATCATATTCCTGTTATAAATACACTCTGTTATACATAAAAAGATAAACTAATAAGATAGTTTTGCAGCCTGTATAATTTTTGTATGCCTATGTATCCAATTCATTTTAATTACTTATGTGATTAAGGGAAGGAATATCAACCTTCCACTTACTCTGATCTTGATTCAGTTGTCAATGTGTCCTTGTAATTGCCAACTATACAAAAATTTTGCTTCAATCATTCTATAGTACCAATTGAATACATTCTAATTAAAAAAATGTGATTCTAAACCATGGAACTTAAGCTTCTTGAGATCCTGTCTCACAAGAAACTGTTACAAGCCCACAGAGTATGATTTTTCTACTTTGCTTTATTCTGTAAATTTTACTTTGCCACCTAACTTAAGACTGCCTCCTGGAATCATGTTTGGGGTTTGAAATAAGGCTAGACACAATGCGCCACCAGCTTTGAAGGGTTTATAACTTTTATCCTTTTAAAAAATAATATTTCCTGAACAAAGGTAAGGAAAAGCATGTTCTATATGAATTGAGCTGACTTTTTCTGATTCTCCACCCTTTGGGAAAGTATGTAGGTATACCCTTTTATCCTACAAAATATGGCATAACATTTTTAACTTACTTATGTTTAAATGGGGAGGAAGAATGTAAGAGTCAATTTTGTTACTTACAAAATCAGTACTAGGTACTCAATATGTATTATGCTCTATACTGAAACCTAATTCTGTTATTCGCCAGAACTTGAAACAAAGTACTAATGCTTGTGTATTTAGTTAAAGGAGTAGTTCATACCTTTAAAACAGTTCACACATTAGTTCACACATTCACACCTTTAGAGAGCATATATAAGGAGGAGTTCACAAACCCTCTAAAGGACAAGCACACTCTTGGACTTCTGGGAGATTCACAAGTTAGAAACCCACAAGCCTGGGAGGAGGAGTCAAGATTCATTCCAACTTCCACCTGTGTGCTGGCTGGGGACTTTGGGAGATTCAGAGCCAGGATTCACAAGTCGAGGAGATTCACAAGTAGGGCAGAAAGAAGGAAGAAAGAGAAGGGGTGGCAGGAGAACACTGAATGCAAGATTCAGAAGGCCTCCAGAAAACTAGCTGAGCCCCAAGTGAAGGAGATAAGATTTGGAAAGAGAAAGTAAAGGATCTGGACTTTAACTCTTGGCTGCATTTGCGATTATTGAATTGAACTGAAACAAAGGCTGCCTCCAGAAGCTCCCCAAGAAACCTGCTCACAGAAAATGATTATAATTAAGAGAAGATTATTACATAATTCCAAAATACATTAGGAACTCTAAATTTTTAGCTTGAGTAGATACAATGAATACTCTTGTAGGTCCTAACCAGTTGGAAAAAACTGAAGATCTGGCCTTTACAGTAAGAAATCATGGGTTTAAAACCTATTTCTAATATATACTAGCTGATTGATTCTGCACATCCTGCTTAACTCTCAGTGCCTCAAGTTATTAATTTATTTATAATATAATTTGCAGATAAATTGCCTGCCTTATTAGTGGAGATAATTTTTACCACTATGATTCTCATACAAATGAAATCTAGTTAAATATAAGTAGTCCAAAAAAAATCTGGCAGCATCTTTGGAGAAAGTAAATTTTGGAGAATGGTTATAAATCAAATAATAAAATAATATACCCAGTGAAATCAGCAAATCGTTAACTCTTATTTCCTTCCCTTGTACTAATGTGATGGTTGAAAGAAAAAAAAAATGCTTATTTCACTGCCCATTTGAATATGTTTTGCTGGAGGAGGTAAGAAGAAATAATAGATTGCATTATACATCATAAATTTTAATTTTGTTTTTAGCTTCTCTCCACAGGAAAGCTTGAAAAGAGAAATTATATTGGTTTGCAACTCATCAGCCCCTTTTAGGGATTGTAGAGATCTAGACAAGGTACATTGTTTTGGACCACTTGCCCATGGAGAAAAGCTAAAAATGTAATGTCATATTAAACAGAGCATTCTCTGAATTTGCCCTGATATACAGAATACACCAAACAAAACATGTGATGTCATACTGAATGTGGCAATACTCAAAAATTCAGGCTTGAACAAATGTGGTCTTAATCTACTTGCATAAAAAAAAAAAATCCAAATGAATCATCTTATGGAAGCTTGTTCCTTCTTGTTCCTTCCACAATATCTGCTAGAGATAAGCTGTCAGTGTGAAGCAGCCTGCTCATGCAAAGTTAATGTAACTAAATCACTAACAGATATCCAATACTTTAAGGCCATCTCTTTCTACCCACCTCTTTCTATTGAATCACATTATCATTGTTAAAAAAAAAAAATCATTGTAGCAATGCTTTAAAATATGCTTTTCATATTAATGAAGGATATTAAGATTTTAGTTTTGATTGTATTAATTTTTTTACAGTAGCCAAAAAAAGTTCTACAGAAGAGTCTATAAGCAGGTAGGTAGGCTTCATAGCGGGTTAACATTTCTTTTAATTAATGCTCATGGTCTAGTCTTCAAGAGGTTTTTCACTCCAAGGCAAAGCAGACTCTCATGCCCCTAAAAGACATATCTTCAATTTAACCAATTCCCACTATCACATTGATTCTTTCTTTTTTTTTTTGCTTCATTATCTTTCAAAAAAATTGGTTTACTAAACACCAAATATGCATGTGTGTATATGCATGTATGTTTATATATACACACATATATGTACAAATACACGTTGGTGCATATATACAATACAAAAACAATATGCAAATAACACACATTTGTATATACATGCATGTGTGTGTGCTTATCATTTTCTTTTTTTAATTTCAAAACTTTATTTACATTTGGTTTGAAGATTTCTGAGTTCTAATTCTCTCCCTTATCCTCATTGTTTTGCATAATTTCACATGCAAATTGAATTAAGACACCACAAAAGAAAACATAGATCTCTCACCCTAATGAAAATAAAAACCTGTAGAGGGCTTGAACTCTGAAAAGGTATACTTGAATCACAACATGGCCCTTATGGCTGGGCATGCTCAATGTGGTGTATGGAGGAAATCATACTGAAGAATTTAAGGACTGAGGATTATGGAGCTCTCTTGGCTCTCAGCTTTCAATCAGGGAAAACTTCAGGTTCTAGATTCTAGAGTTCAGACTCCATTTCCAGCCAAGTGGTAGCTTCTCTCCTGCCTCCTTCATTTCTCCACCTAAAGAACAAGGCTGATCCTGAGGTCTTCCAGAGAGCTAGCCTGGACGTTACACTCTGGCGCTCAACATGGACTAAGAACCCATACTCAGCAGCTCAACTGACAAGATTATAAGGTCAGTAGAGTAGTCCTTGTGACCAGGAAAACGGGGTGAGTATAAAAATAGACAAGCAGGAAACTTTGGTAAGGGCTAAACTAGTCACTTTTGTTTTTCAGCTGAAATGGAGCAAATACTAAGAGCCTTCCCCACTCTAAGGGAAGTATGTAGCATGCATAGTTGAGTTAATTAAAAAAAAAAAAAAAAAAAAAACAAGGTTTGATTGTAACTTGGAAGCAGATCATTGGGCTCTTAGAAACATTAAAGTATACATCTCCTTGGTTTTCTAAGGAAGAAGGATTAGAACAAGAGAAGTGGAAAGTAGTAGGAGAACAACTATTTTAATATTATGAAAATAATGATCCTGATCCAATTCCTGAAGAAGCATTCTATACAAACAATATAATACAATTGGCTTTAAGGAGTTACATATGTTTTAAAATAAGGAAAAAGAAGAAAGATCAGGAGAGGGGAGGGTACTAAGAAAGCAGCTGAAGTATGGAGAGTTGGATCTTGAGTACTATGCTGATAAGTACAGCCAGACAAGGAAGTGTGAGGATAAAGAGGAAGAGGGAGAATGGGGCTAACAATGTAGCTGGAGGGTATAGCCAATTAGACCAAATCAAGTACCATGCTAGTTCAGTTTCACCTCTGTCTACACTTGAGCAGGCACCCTTAGGGAATTTCCCATCTTTCGACTCTCCCCCCTCAATTTCCCCTTCATGGGTGGAAGGAGGAAGGGGAGTGGGAAGGGCAGTGAAACCACCAGCACTAAATATACAGAAATTTTGTCTACCCCCTATGACATGATTACAAAAGGTGTTAATTAAACTTCAAGGGGAAGGACAGGATACATCTAATTTGAGAATAGAAATGCATCCTTTGATTGAAGAGTTTAATTCTTCAGGTCAAGAAAAAAGAAGATGCACTCTTTTTAATCTAGAAATTATCAAATATCTGAAAAAGGCTTGCCCTCCTTATAGGTCTATATCATCTTATTTTAAGATGATATTAGAGAATTTGGCTTTTGAAATTTTCACCCCTGGTGATTGGAAATCTATAGCAAGGAATAAAACTTGTTCTGGCTTTTGGAGTATATTGAACTCTTATAGAATACAGGCCCAACAAAATAGGCAATCTAGAGTTAATATGCCAGTCATCTTTGATCAACTAGCAGGTCTATGTCTTTATGCATACACTTTTGTGCAGATTAATTACCCTATAGCAGCATATGAGCAAATTGTTGCTACTTCTATTATAGCATGGGAGACCCTCCCAGCAAGGCAAGATAGAAGGGAAGCCTTCATGAAAACAGCACAAGGTCCAAATGAACCCTTTACTGATTTTGTGGGACATCTGCAGACAGCTGTCATATGAACTGTTAGTGAAAATGAAAAAAATATTAGTGAAAATGAAAACTTGCTAAAGTTAATGCTAATGAAGTTTATAGAAGAATTATACTAGGACTACACAAGGATGTTCCTCTTTAGATGAGATTATAAGATGCTGTACAACAGTGGGCACAAATACCTTTTACACCCAGGCTATGATACAGACTTCTCAAGATTTAAACATAGGAAGATTGGCAAGGGACTTGCAGAGAGACTCGGCAATGCTTTCAGTGTGGCAAAGGACGGCATTTGAAAGCTCACTGGTGGCATAGAGCTGGAATGAGAAGATAGGGTGGGAGAACAAGAACCAAAACCCTATGTCCAAAATGCAACAGAGACTTCCATTGAGCATCAGAATGTAGAATGACTCAGGGAAACAGGAAGCATGGCCCAGCTCCAGGGCCCCAGGCAAAAAAACACCTGGGGCATGATGGCAGCTGCTGTTACATCCAGAGAATCTTTAGAAGTTCAATACCCCAACATGATCAATCAGATGAGAAAGGGAGAAAAGGATTACATGAGCAATGAGCCAAGTAGCAATCTGATGGGAGAAAGGGTTTACAATTAAGGAGAATAGAGTTGTATGCAGCTGGGACTACTGAGATATCCCCTAAAAAGAGAAAAACTGTCCCTGTCTAATCTATGCATCATTTGCCTTCAGGCATAATAAGCTTGACAATTTCACAACAGATGTCTTTTCATAAACTGATGTGGGAAACTGGGGAATGTTGGGGAATGTGTAGTTAACATCCCAGTCAGTAATATAGGTGACTTATCAACCAGGAGAAGAAGCACAAAGTTCACTGATAAAAGGCAATATGGTGATATTTGCCCAGATTTTGACTCCCAAAAACAGAATCCAGGAATATTCTGGACTGCAGCTATTACAGCTGGCCAACTTATGCCCATTATCAATGTAAATGGCATAACCACTGGAATGGTTGTTAGAAATGGGTGCAGAACATACAGTCATTAGAGGTGCCAATTAGCCCAGTCATTGGCTAAATATTAAGGCACACATCTATATGTCTGGTGTAATAGGATCAATAGCAGCTGAAATTAATGCTACCCCTTTGAGATGGACGTTTGAAGATGAAACAGTAGTTTTTACTCCTTTTATAGTTGAAAAAATACCCACCATGGCAGAAACTAGGCATGGACTCACATTTAACACCACATAATAAGATAAGATCAAAATGGGTCCAAGATTTCCAATATTTAGGCATAAAGAACGAAATCATAAATAAATTAGAGGAACAGAGGATAGTTTACCTCTCAGACTTGTGGAGGAGGAAGGAATTGTGTCCAAAGGAGAACTAGAGACCATTATTGATCACAAAATAAAAAATTTTGATTACACCAAAATTAAAAAGTTTCTGCACAAACAAAACAAATGCAAACAAGATTAGAAGGGAAGTAACAAATTGGGAAAACATCTTTACAGTTAAAGGTTCTGATAAAGTCCTCATCTCCAAAATATACAGAGAATTGACTTTAATTTATAAGAAATCAAGCCATTCTCCAATTGATAAATGGTCAAACGATATGAACAGACAATTTTCAGATGATGAAATTAAAACTATTTCCACTCATATAAAAGAGTGTTCCAAATCACTATTGATCAGAGAAATGCAAATTAAGACAACTCTGAGATATCATTACACACCTGTCAGATTAGCTAAGATGACAGGAACAAATAATGATGAATGTTGGAGGGGCTGTGGGAAACTGGAACACTGATGCATTGTTGGTGGAGTTGTCAAAGAATCCAAGCATTCTGGAGAGCAATCTGGAATTATGCCCAAAAAGTTATCAAAATGTGCATATCCTTTGACCCAGCAGTGCTACTACTGGGCTTATATCCCAAGGAAATACTAAAGAAGGGAAAGGGACCTGTATGTGCCAAAATGTTTGTGGCAGCCCTTTTTGTAATGGCTAGAATCTGGAAAATGAATGGATGTCCATCAATTGGAGAATGGTTGAGTAAATTATGGTATATGAATGTTATGGAATATTATTGCTCTGTAAGAAATGACCAATGAGGAATACAGAAAAGCTTGGAGAGACTTACTTCACCTGATGCTGAGTGAAATGAGCAGAACTAGGAGATCATTATACACTTCAACAATGATACTGTATGAGGATGTATTCTGATGGAAGTGGATATCTTCAACATAGAGAAGAGCTAATCCAATTCCAATTGATCAATGATGGACCGAATCAGCTACATCAAGAAAAGGAATACTGTGAAATGAGTGTAAACTGTGAGAATTTTTTTTGTTTTTCTTCCCAGATTATTTTTACCTTGCCAATCCAATTATTCCTTTGCAACAACAACAATAACAAAATTCGGTTCTGCACATATATATTGTACCTAGGATATACTATAAGCTATTTAATATGTGTGGGAATGCCTGCCATCTAGGAGAAGGAGTGGAGGAAAGGAGGGGAAAAACTCAGAACAGAAGGGAGGACAAGGGGTAATGTTGTAAAAAAATTACCCATGCATATGTACTGTCAAAAAATGTTATAATTATAAAAATTAATAAAAAATTATTAAAAAAAAAGAAAAAGAAAAATCCCCACCAATCTGAGGGGAAGAGACATATTACAACAGTTAGGATTACAAATGAGTACTTTGGCTTTTTAGGTAAGGCTGCTGTTGAAAGCCTGCCAACACTCTCACCTATTTCTTTTCAATGGAAAACTTATACACCAATGTGGATATTATACAGTGGCAAGTGCTAAGATTCAGCCCTTATTAGATATAGTATAAGAGCAGCTTGATCAAGGTCACTGACAACCTTCTCTAAGTCCTTGAATTTCCCCTGTATTTGTTGTAAAAAAAATCTGCAATGGAAGATGGCAAATTTATTGGCCACAGTTCCAAATTTTACACACAGATCTCCATTAACAATAACCTGCCAAGATGGATTCTTGAAGGTTTCTGAGGGTCCTCTTTACAGATGCATACAAACATAATATTTGTGCTGTATACTCTCATGACAATTATAAAGAGAGTAGTCCAAACTTCCTTTTAGTCCATTCGGCAGAATGAATTGTATGCAATTATGCTAAGTCTTATTATCCAAGAGATGTAAATATATCTGATTTAGCCTTTTCATTAGGTGTTGTACAAAGAATTGCCACAGCCCAAATAAAATTTGTATCTTCTAATATATATCTGCTCTTTAAGGATCTTCAAGAGCAAATGAGAATACATCCAGGTAAGATTTATATCTTGCATGTCCACTCTCATAGTGGATGTCCAGGTCCTATTTTTTATGGAAATTCAAAGGCAGATCACCTTCTAACCATGATACCAATACTACTTTATTTCATGTATCCCAAAAATCTCATTCTAAATATCAAGCTGCTCGAGCTTTACATTTGCAACTTGGGATAACCAAAGAGGAACCTAGTAGCATAGTAAAAATCTGTACAGCTTTCCTTCCATTCCATGCTCCTATGCTCCCTACAGGGAAGAAACCTGATGGTTTGAGACCCAGTGAAATTCAGCAATGGATGTGACTCATTATAAATCTTTCAGTTGTCTGTCTTTTATCCATGTTGTAGTAGACATCTTTTCAGGATTTACTTTTGTGATATCAGCAGCAAAAGAGACAGCCCAAGTGATCATTGAATTCCTTATACAAGCTTTTGCAATTAATAGGTGTGCCACAAGCAATACAGAGAGATAATGGACTTGCACATACTTCTAAACATTTTGCACACTTTTGTGCAAACTCTCAGGTTTTACACACCACTGGAATACCTTTTAATCCTCAAGGACAGGCAATAGTAGAGAGGAGAATCAGAGACATCAAGCTGCTCCTCCAAAAACAAAACAAAAAAAAAGTGGGAGCCACAGGTAGCCCTAGAGAACTTTTAAATTGAACTCTTTATATTATTAATTTTTTTTTAATTTTTGATGAAGATGCAGATAGTTTTTATAACCCACCAGAAGGACAGTGTCTAGAGCGAGCAGTTCCACTATCTTTAAATAATCACCTGTTTAGACATCCAGAAAGTGGTGAATGGAAGGGACCAGATAGGTTAACTGCTTGGGGGAGAGGTTTTTGCTTATATCTCTACAGATAGAGAAGGAATCAGATGGATACCAACAAGCCATATTTACCTTGAGAAGAGAGACAGAAAAAGAAAAGACCCTTGAAATGAAGACCACCCAAGGAACATAGATAGTTCCATCTCTTACTACATTTGCCAATGCACAACAAAAATTGTCAATAAGAATGCTGCGGGATTTCAAAATCTGCAGGAATTGTTGGATTCCCTGACACATAAAGTAATGGACAATAGATTGGTTTTGGACTATCTCTTGTCTACTAAAGGAGGAATGTGTGTGATTGTTATTCATATACTCTCTTTCTAGGACTTATAGACATGTATAATTCCTTCATGTGATATTTTATATAGGTTCTTGTATGTTAAATTTTCTGTGAAATTCAGGATTGATTGATAGATCTTTGAAATCTGCAAGTTCATTAATTGTCCATTTTTTTCTCATTCAAAATTGCAGATAATTTTGCTGGTCTCAGGTGTTGGGTCTTTTGCTTTTGGTTAGATATGGTTCAGGAATTGTGGTCTTTTACTGTAAATATTGATGAATCTTGTACAATGATAATTGTAGCTGCAACATATTTGATTTTTTCCCCTTGCTTCTTGCAAAATTTTCTCTTTGATCTGGAGATTTTAACAATTGGCAATAATGTGTGTTTTCCACAGAGAACCTCTTCCAGGTGGTGACCAGTGAAATTTTTTTTTGTTGTTTTCTATTTCTACTTTCCCTTCCTCTTCTGTCATTTCAGGACAATTTTCTTGGATTGGTTCCTGCTTATTGGGTCAAGGTTGTCTTTCTCGTCACAACATTCTAGCAATCCAATGATTCTTAAATATATATATATATATATATATATATATATATATATATATATATATATAGAGAGAGAGAGAGAGAGAGAGAGAGAGAGAGAGAGAGAGAGAGATCTGATTTCTACTTCTATCATTTTTCCTAAGGGATGCTTTACATCTTATTCTATTTTCTCATTATTTATAATCTGTTTTGTTACTTATTAGTCTCTCATAACTTTGCTGGCTTGCCCAATTCTAACTTTCTTTTTTTTATTTATAAATTTTTGACAGTATATATGCATGAGTACTTTTTAAAAATAACATTATCCCTTGTATTCATTTTTCCAAATTATCCCCTCCCTCCCTCTACAATCCCATACATTTTACATGTGTTACCATATAACCTAGATACAATATATGTGTGTAAATCCCATTTTCTTGTTGCACATTAAGTATTAGATTCTGAAGGTGTAAGTAACCTGTGTAGATAGACAGTAGTGCTAACAATTTACATTCACTTCCCAGTGTTCCTTCTCTAGGTGTAGTTGTTTCTGTCCATCATTGATCAACTGGAAGTGAGTTGGATCTTCTTTATGTTGAAGATATCCACTTCCATCAGAATACATCTTCATACAACATTGATGTGTACAGCGATCTTCTGGTTCTGTTCATTTCACTCAGCATCAGTTGATGTAAGTCTCTCCATGCCTCTTTGTATTCCTCCTGCTGGTCATTTCTTACACAGCAATAATATTCCATAACCTTCATATGCCATAATTTACCCAACCATTCTCCAATTGATGGACATCCATTCATTTTCCAGTTTCTAGCCACTACAAAAAGAGCTGTCACAAACATTTTGGCACATACAGGTCCCTTTCCCCTCCTCAGTATTTCTTTGGGATATAAGCCCAATAGCAGCAATGCTGGATCAAAGGGTATGCACAGTTGATATAACTTTTTGGGCATAGTTCCAAATTGCTCTCCAGAATGGTTGGATTCTTTCACAACTCCACCAACAATGTATTAGTGTCCCAGTTTTCCCACATCCCCTCCAACATTCATCATTATTTGTTCCTGTCATCTTAGCCAATCTGACAGGTGTGTAGTGGTATCTCAGAGTTGTCTTAATTTGCATTTCTCTCCAATTCTAACTTTCAAAAAAAATTATTTTCAACTCTGAGACTGTGTACCATCTTTCCTCATTCGTTAATTTTGTTTTCAAAATCATTGTTTTTCTTGGATGGTTTTATTTTTCCTCAAACTCTATCATTTGATTTTTAACTTCTTTTTTGAGTTCTGGGCAGGGAGTTATTTTACATTTTACATTAGCTTTTTTTTAGGCGGGGCAATACTTTTCTTAGTAAATTACACTCCTTTTAAGATGAATCCTGGCCTTTCCTGTTACTATAATATGTTTTAATGGTGGGGTTCCTTCTTTGCTGGTTCATTTTTAAAATAAGAAGTATTAATATAAGCATCTCTAATATTGGGTGGAAGGATTGTGCCTCAAATTTTGAGCTCTCCACTCTGATCCACCAAACCAAGAGCTCCACCTTCCTACCAGTGCCCACCTGTGCCAGCAGCATAACTATCCTACTGCTTTTGCACTCCTCATCCAGGGCCAGCAGCACAACTTGACCTGGCATTCCCAAATAACCACATTTCATTTGGTCTTCCCAGAATCCAAACCCTATGACAATCAGTCCTGAAGATGAAAGTCTCTGTAGTTCTTACTCAGGTTCCAGCCATACTCAGGCTGAAGGGTCTTGACTTATGTTTCTGTAGAGTTAGCCCAGAGGTGTTGGTACTTCACACAGGTTAACCTCCAGACCAAAGTATTTCAGATCTTCTCCGGTTGTATCAGGAGGATCCCTGTTCTACCCCAAGTCTCCTTGATTTATCATCAGTCTTTGTTCACCCTGAGGCACAAATTTGTTCTATTTATAGGGAAAATCTGGAGAATTTAAAATGTATCAACCTTCTCTTCCATTTTCCCAGAATCCTCCCTATTTGTAATTTTGGACCTTTTAGTGGATATAATAAACTCATGTTGATTTTTACATTTCTCTGATTGGTAGGTCCATCCCCTTCTGACAAGTGCAATATGGTAGATAGGATCACATTGTTTGTGCTAGCCATATATTTGAGAGAAAATTTGGACGACACTGTACATTTCGTTCTTATTAATTATAGGAAGATTCAAAAGACTCAGAGAAGGAAAAAAAATAGGTATTGGTTGACAACATTACTGGTAAAAAAAAAAATCAGCTCATGAAACTCAAAATATTCCCAATCAGTTACAAGTTCACAACGCATCAGAGAAATGTGCTGTGAAAAAAGGTAAGTTACTATTTTGACAGAGAACCTGATTTCATCAATTTGGGAATAAGGAATACATTTCTAATGATGCCTATTAGCTACTGTTCTATAACATAGAGCTGTACAACGTACATATTCCCTAAATGCAAATGTACACTCTTTATCTGATTTTCTCTCCTGGAATTTTTTATCTCCTATCATGTTCAATTAATTTTTCCCAAAACAATTCAAAATAGATATATTTGAACAGTTTTCATATTCTCACTAGCAAATGTTCCCATTATTACTGTATTTATTCATATTTTATTGCCATGGTATCAACATAAGGATTGGAAGACGGAGAAGATATAGAGTCACCTTGGGATTCAGAAGTATTTTCTATTAAGTTATTTTGAAACTTCAATCTTGATATTGTTACTTTTAAATTACATTTTCGATTTACTTATTTTCTAATTACTTCAATCACATAGGTCAAATTAGAATGTGAACTTTAGAGCTGGAAGAGCTTTCAGAAATAATCTAGTACAACTACCCATTTAAGATGTGGGGAAGGTACATCCCAGAGAAGACCGCTTATGTTCTCACTACTAGTTTAGTGAAGAGCCAGGAGGAAAATTCAATGGCCTTACCTTTCAGGACCTCAAGCTTTCCACTCTATTCCTTAACACCTTATCAGTTTCAAATTGCCTTTCAGTTAGTCATTCAGCAAACAAGTATCATAGCACTTTATGCTGTTCTAAGTATTAAGATATATTCCGGTAAAGTAATACACTTGGTACAAACAAAAGCCTACTTCCCCACTATATGATCAGCTTACTTATAAATTAAGGGAAAGGACAAAGGGCCCAATATAAGTTGATGTTAAGGCCAATGCTTAATAAATTTCTGTATAACTTCTATATAACTGCTGAGGCCAGCACAAAGGTAAACGGCAGAGTTGGTTGTGTTCAATCAGAAAAGACTTTATGAAAGAGGTAATAATTAGGGCATAATGATAGGATCATGTTTGGATTGACAGAGAGGAAGCAGGAAAACATGCAGAGAGAGAGGATAGTAATGGGGCTTGCAAGAAATGCAAATGTTGAGGTTTAGCTGTTACAGAGGGCCACTAATAGAAGGCATAAATTATTTTTCATAAAAAGAGTGTGAATGGACACCCTGGATTATAGATTTTAGGATTTGGGATTTGATTTGCATCAAGTCTTTCCTTAGGCAATTTAATAATATATTGAAGCATATTTTAGGAAAGCTTTTTGTGATCATTATCAAAGATTACCTGCAGCTAAGGTACATTATAGTCAAAAGATGTTATTTCAAAAGAAATTTCCTATTTATTTCTCACCAATTTTAAGCTCACCTATCTTTGTTCTTCAAATAGACATTAATTCTTTAAGACAGTGGTCCTCAAACTTTTAAAATAAGGGGCCAGTTCACTGTCCCTCAGACAGTTGGAGGGCCAGACTATACTAAAAACAAAAATTCACACTCTGTCTCGGCCCCTCAGCCCATTTGCTATAACCCGGCTGCCCCATAAACATCCTCAGGGCCCACATATAGCTTTGGGCCATAGTTTGAGAACCCCTGCTAAGGTATAATTAACATACAAGAGAGGAATTTAAATCAGAATATGAATAATAACCTTATTGTAATTCTGTGCCCTAACCTTTTTATAAAAATATATCTGATTTCTAAAACTTTAATTTCTGTTACATGCAGTAAATTTTATTAGTACACATTATGTTGTGACCTCATATAAAAGTGGGAAAAAGGAATGGTAACCTTAGATTTTAAAATATAATTTCCTATTTCTCCATTACATATGAATGCCTCTCATCTTTTAGTAATCCAGTTCAATAACACCTTCATAAAATCTCATATGCAAAGTATTTTGTTATATAGCATTCATAAACAAAGAAGACTCAGGTCCTGCCATCTGGTACTGTATAATTTAATTGGAATCTAAGGTATCCACAAAAAAAAATGTATTTTTTATAACTATTGAAAAAGTCAGATAAAAACTGACTTTACTATTTGTAAATACTAATTTTTACTTATCAATACATAATACTAAATAAAATGAATGAATAAATTTATATGAATAATAAGTTATTAATTCAGTTAAATCTATTTCCTTTTCATGCATCTCTATTTCAGGTAAACGATTTTCTGAATACTTCCTTATTTCTATCTCCTTCAGTACCTTTCCTTATATTGTTCACTGTGTTTGGAATATCTTCCTGAGTCATTTTTTTTCCATCTGAAATTCTAACTATTTCAAAACTCACATCAAACAATAACATGTAGATAAAGCTTTCATTGTTCCTTTTAAACTCTCAAAATTCTTTGCAATTCCGTAAAACATCTCACAGATTCTTCATTCTCCCATACTTGTAGCTTAGTAAACAATGAAAAAGTAGCTACTATGTAAGAAGCAGTATTCAATGGATAGAAAAACAAAAAGCAAAATATATAAACAACAAATAACATGAAAGGAAACCAAGAAATTGTGGGTTCGTGGAATCCACATATTGCTGCAACATGGTGGAAAAGTCAGAGAAGTCCCAAAGAGTGCAGTAAAGTCAGAAATGACAAGTCTGTCTATTCTGAGTCCCCTCCTTTGAAATTCATGGCTCTTCCCTCCAGTCAGAGGGTATTTTATCTTACCTTCTACATTATTGTCACTTAAGGATAACAACTGTGTATCCTATTATTTTTTCCATTCCTAGTATTTGAATTTATTGAAGTAATAATTAAAATATTTATCAGCCTATGTGCTCTGGTAAATTCATACTTTTTGTTATGAAGAAGAGGTTTTCTATAAACCAAATGTCTAATTGAAAACGTCTAATTCTTTGCATGATTTGATTGTTAGTTTCTTTACCTTCTGGCAAGTAGAGAGTGGTAGGAGTTTCATGTTATTTATGTAAGCCATATATGAAAGTAAAAAATTGGAAGATATTGTACATGTCATTCTTATTAATTATAGGAATATCCAAAAGATTCAGAGGTGGAAGAAAAGAAAAATGACATGTTAATTGACAACAAAGTAAAGAAACAACTTCTGAAACTCCAAATATTCCCAATAAGCAACAGGCTCACAGTCCATCTGAGAAATATGCTGCCAGAAAAGGTAAGTTATTGTTTTGACAGGGCTCCTGATTTCATCATTTTAGGAAATCCACAAGGAATAAATTTCTAGTGCTTCCTACTGGCTACTGTTCTACAGCATAGAGTCTTCCAAAGAAGCCGAGGGGCTAAGAAGTTCAGTGTCTTGCCTATGGTCATAAAACCAAAATATCAGCAATGGAAATTGAACACAGGGCTTCCTAATGCCAAACTGACCAAGTATCCACTGTCTTTAGGCAGTGCTTGCACTCATGCTTAGACTCAAGTTGTAGAATATGCTACAAACTTTTCTTTTGGTAAAATGCCTTTATATACTATTAAATGTTAAGGATGTTTAAAAAAAATATTCCATATACTCACGTAAAATTACCACTGAGTCCCTAACTTCTGTTGTTGTTTTTGTTTTTTCTTTGAAAGACCCTCCTTTGTCCATAATTCCTAAATTCAAATGTTTGTTCCTCTCTCAATCTTATTTTTGTTCTGGAATTTTTGTCTCCATTCATTTTCATTTACTTTTTCCTGAAGCAATTCTGAGTAGACATATTTGAACAGCTTTCATTTTCTCACTAAGATATATTTCAGTTATTAATATGAATATTTACCTACATTTTATTGCCATAATTATCAACATTATAATTGGAAGAGGAAGAAGATACAGAGTCACCTTGGGATTCAGAAGTATTTTCTATTAAGTTATTTTGAAACTGCAATCTTGATTGTTACTTTTAATTACATTTTAGATTTCTGATTTACTAATTTCTGCAATTGCTTGGGTGGAATTAGAATGTGAATTTTAGAGTTGGAAGGGATTTCAGAAATAATCTAGTACAACTACCCATTTAAGATGTGGGGAAGGCCCACCCCAGAGAAGTCAGCTAACTTATTTATGTATTCACTTACTAGTTTAGTGAGGAGTTAAGAAGATGATTCAATGGTCCTAACTTTCAGGACTTCATGCTTTCTACTCTACTCCTTATCACCTTATCAATTTCAAAGTGCCTCTCAGTCTGTCATTCAATGAACAAGTATCATAGTATATTATGCTGTTCTAGTATTAAGATATATTGTAGTAAAGTAACACACTTTGGACAAATAGAAACCTAATTCCCTACTACATGATCAGCTCATAAATTAGGGGACAGGACAAAGGCATCTATATAAGTTGATATTATGAACAACTCTTAGTAAATTTCTGTGTAAATTCTATACACAAGAGCTAAGGCTAGTACAAAGGTAAATGGAAGAGTTAGTTGTGTTGATTCAGGAAAGACTTAATGAAAAGGTAACAATTAGAATATAATGATAAGGTCATGTTTAGACTGACAGAAAGGAAGAGGGGAAACACACAGAGACAGAGAAGATAGTAAGGATGGTTGCAAACTATGCAAATCTTGAGATTTAGCTATTTCAGAGGTCTACTAATAAAAGGCATGGATTATTTTCTATAAAAAAAGAGTGTCAGTGGATGCCTTGGAATGATAGCTTTAGGATTTGGAATTTGATTTGAAATTTCAGTTTCACAGTTACCATTCATATGATGTTCTCTGTGTTTTTAAATATAGGTTTCATTCTGTCTTTTACAATTTGATTTTATCCTATTTCTGCTATTTCTGCTTATGTCATGATTTTTTGTCTCTAAACTTATTTCAAAAATTCATATGTCAACTCATAAATTAAGTTTGGAAATCCAATTCTCTTGTTAATTATGTTTCTATTCTTGTGTATGGAAATCTATTGCCCTTGAAGGATACATATGGTCTATGATCTTCAAAATACTAAGAAATAATTTGGTTCTAATTGGCTTGTAATCCAAACAAGTCGAGTCCAATATCTCTGACCTTGGAGAACGATTCAAAAAATGAATATTTCTTAGACACAAAACAGAAAGAAGTGCGTGTTACTAACCTTGTATGCTCAACTATCAGTCTATTGTGTTGTTCCTATCCTCATGATGTTATCCACTTTCTAAGCTATCTCAGTGTTTTACCCACTTTTCCAATTCTTTTCTTCTTTATTTCCCAAAATGATATTAAGGCCAGTAATCACCAGATGTTTGTTTTTGATTATTGAAAAGGTCCATTGTTCTGGCCAAGATGGCGGCATGGAGGCAGACAGCTGCTTGAGCTCCGTGTTTTCTCTCAGGACTTACTTCATGACAAGCCTCGGAATTAATGCTTGACGGGAAAAGAAACCCACAAATAATCATCAACAGAAGAAATCCATGAAATTCTCCATAGAAGGTCTGTGTTTGCTTGGGGGAGGGTCGAACAGACTGGGCAAAGACTGAGGGCAGGCAAGCCAGAGCAAGACAGGCAGCTCACACAGCTCAGACCTGAGTAGGGAGGGGTACAATCTCTGCCATTTCTGCAAAAAGACTTTTACCCCAGTGTGGCTATTCCTCTTGGCAGCAAGCTAGGAGCAGCAGAGAGGATGTAAACACCGGAGGTGAAGATTAAAACCCCAGAAAGCTAGCGTCTCTCGGAACCTAGCCCCCCCCAACCCCCACCTGGAGTTCTCAGAGCCCAGACTCAGCGCAGCCATCGCTGTCCTGTTAGTGGCTCTCTGCTGCCCTACCCCCAGTCTGTAGAGGAAGCCAATTAACACCATCCAGCCCCATCCCCCCAAAACAGACCAATTGTTTCTCTTGTCAATTTGTTTTCTTTGATTCTGCTCTTGACAAAATGAACGAAACATTCAAAAGGGCTCTAACTATTGACATCTTCTGTATGGAGAGAGAGCAGACTTCAAATACTGAGGAGACTAAAAACAGACTCTCCCCAGAGGAACCCCCTAAGGGGGATGTGATCTGCTCCTTAATACAAAAGAATCTCATAGAGGAAATCAAAAAAGCTCTCAAAAGAGCTAGAAGAGAAATTGGAAAAGGAAAGGGAAGCTTGGAAAGAGAGTCTGGAGAAGTTATCCAGAGTGGATAAAGAGATCAAATCATTGAGAAACAAAATTAATGAATTGGAAAAGGTAAACAACTCCAAGGAAAACAGGATTAGTGAGCTGGAAAAGGCAAACAACTCCAAGGAAAAAAAATAGACATAAATAATAACTTCACCCAAGAAAATGACAATAATGAGTCATTATACCAAAATGTGTGGGATACAGCCAAAGCAGTAATAAGGAGAAGTTTTATATCTCTAGAGGCCTACTTGGATAAAATAGAGAAAGAGAGGGTCAGGGGCGGAGCCAAGATGGCGGAGAAGATACACATGAATTTGTAAGCTCCCTTCTTCCCTCATTACCAATTAATTAAATCAGCCTCAAAATTAACGCTGGAGTGATAAAAACCACAAGGATTAGAAGCACAACTTACCAGCTGAAGAGAATCTGGAATTTCAACAAAAAGGTCGGTTTCAAGGGGAGGGGGAAAAAAAAAAAAAAGAAAAAAGAGGCCAGCACAGAAAGGGTGGAACTGGGTGCTGATCAGGCTGGGGAGAACCCTGGGATCAGAGAAGCCACTGAGATAGAGGAATCTGACACAGGCTGTAAGCTCTTCTCTGCTTATAAAATAGCAATTCAGAAGAGAAGTCAAGCTACTTTACAATATAGAGCGAGATCCTAAATCCACCCCAATCCAGAAGTGACCTAATAGAGCTCCTCATGGCTGTGCAGATTGTTCAGACGCCTTCTGCTGCCTGGGGCTACTCCTTGGGGTAGTTGAGAGCCTTAGCATCTAGACACAGCCCTAGGCAGCCTCTAGTCCACATAGTGGGGGGATCAGCCTAAGGCAATGGAATTCTAGCAGCAGCAGAACTCCCAGAAAAGCTGAACTCCCAGAGAAGCGGAACCTTTGTAGTATGGACTGCAGTTTCTGGGCAGACATTTCCAGTTTGAGCCCAGGGGCTTTTCATGTCAGCTGCTGATATCTGTGGCCCCAAGGGAGGCATTGGCTGGGGTTTGTGACGGTCTCACTATTAGCCTTAATCCTCAGGGCAGTTGCTAGGCCACACAACAGGGTCCTTCCCTGGGCACTCCTCACAGTGCAGCCGTGCTAAACACTTCGGAGGCATTTCTGGGGAGGGGGAAACTCTCTCCCAGAGCTCTCTCTCTCACCTCAGGCACAGGGTTGTTGCATTCTACCCACCCCACCCCCCAAGGGCAGACCCCATTAGATTTTTAACAATGAGTAAGAAGCAGAAGAGAATGATGGATACTTTCTACACAGAGAAAGAGCAGGTATCCAACCCCAAAGAAGCTAACAACAGAGAGTCTGCAGATAATACTCTAAAGGGGAATTATACCTGACCCCCATCACATGAGTCTCTCCTAGAAGAGACTATTAAAAAGCTAAGAGAGTTTGAAGAAAAATGGGGAAAGGAAAGAGAAAATATGATAGAGAATAACAAAGTCCTGAAATTTGAGTTGGAAAATAAAAAAAAAGAATTCACAGGAGGTATAGGGAAACAAAATTTGTAAATTAGAAAATGTTAAAAAATCACAGGAAAGTAGGATTTCTGAATTGGAAAAGATAAAAATGTTTCAAGAAAGTAGGATTTCTGAATTGGAAAGAGAAAATAACTCACTAAAAAAACATTTAGCAAAATGGAAAAAAATTCAACAGAGCAAAATAATTCATTTAAAAACTCAATTGGGAATATACAAAAAGAACTAAAAATGTGAATGAAGAAAATAACTCATTAAAAATCAGGATTGAACAAATAGAAATGAAAGATTCATTGAGAAACCAAGAATCAGTCAAACAAAACAAAAAAAAAGTGAAAAGCTGGAGAGTAACATCAAATACTTACTGGGAAAATCTATAGATCTGGAAAATAGATCTAGGAGAGATAATCTGAAGATCATTGGACTTCCCAAAAACTATGATCAAAAAAGAGGCTTGATTATATGTTACAGGAAATTATCAAAGAAAACTGTCCAGAAATAATAGAAACAGAATGGACAATAGGCATTGCAAGAATTCATCAAACACCTTTTGAAAAAGACCTACAAAAAGAACTCCATGGAATATTGTGGCTAAGCTGCAGACCTACCATACTAAGGAAAAAATATTGCAAGTAGCGAGGAAAAAACAATTCAAATATCAAGGGGCCACAATAAGGGTAATGCAAGATCTGGCTGCCTCCACATTAAAGGATTGAAGGGCCTGGAACCTGATATTCCGAAAGGCAAAAGAACAAGGATTGCAACCAAGAATAAACTACCCCCAAGTTCAGCATTTTCTTCCATGGAAGAAGATGGACATTTAATGAAACAGAGAAATTCCATTTGTTTCTAAGAAAAAAATCAGACTTAACAAAAAATTTGATCTGCATGCACAAGATTGAAGAGAAGCAGAAAAAGGTAAAAAGAAATTTTGAGAACTGTGTCTCTGTTGTGGATATATGGAAAGTCCGCATGGATATTTTGATTTTACTGATATAATATTAAAAAAAAAAAAAGGAAGTAGTAAAGGGAAGGGAATAGTATAAGAAAAAGGGGAAGGAAAGATAAAAAGAGGGAAACTACATCCCAGGAAGAGGCATAGAAAAATATACCACATTTGAGGGAATTTAGAGAGGGGGAGAAACATTGTGTGAATCTTACTTTCATCAGAGTAGGCTCAAAAAGTAAATAATTGACATATTTGTTTTTCAGAGAATCCTCTCTCACCTCATTAAAAGGGGGGAGAGGAAAATGGAATAGGAAAAGCGTAATAAGGGAAGGGTACAAGAAAGGGGAAGGGACTTAAAAGGAGGGGGGAGGGATACTAAAAAGGGAGGGCTGTGCGTCACAAGTGGGGTCTCTAAAGTAAATATTGGGGAAGAGGTTCAGGGGAGTCAAGGGGAAAAAAGCATAATCTGGGGATAATATGATGGCAGGAAATACAGAATTATTAATTTTAACTGAAAATGTGAATGGGATGAACTCTCCCATTAAACGAAGGCGGATAGCAGACTGGATCAAAAGTCAGAACCCTACAATATGTTGTTTACAGGAAACACACTTAAAGCAGAGAGATACATACAGAGTAAAGGTAAAAGGTTGGAGCAGAATCTATTATGCTTCAGGTAAAGCCAAAAAAGCAGGCTTTGCCCTCCTTGTCTCAGATCAAGCAAAAGCAGAAATTGATCTAATTAAAAGAGATAAGAAAGGAAACTATATCCTGCTAAAAGGTAGCATAGACAATGAAGCCATATCAATACTAAACATATATGCACCAAGTGGTATAGCATCTAACTTCCTAAAGGAAATGTTAAGAGAGTTGCAAGAAGAAATAGACAGCAAAACTATAATAGTGGGAGATCTCAACCGTGCACTCTCAGAATTAGACAAATCAAACCACAAAACAAATAAAGAAATTAAAAAGGTAAATAGAACATTAGAAAAACTAGAGATGATAGACCTTTGGAGAAAACTGAATGGTGATAGAAAGGAGTATACTTTCTTCTCAGCAGTTCATGGAGCCTATACAAAAATTTACCATATATTAGAACATAAAGATCTCAAAATTAAATTCAGGAAGGCAAAAATAGTAAATGCCTACTTCTCAGATCACAATGCAATAAAAACTACATTCAGTAAGAAGTTAGGGGTAAATAGAACAAAAAGTAATTGGGAACTGAACAATATCATTTCAAAGAATGACTGGGTGAAACAGCAAATTATAGAAACAATTTTACCCAAGATAATGACAACGATGAGACATCATACCAAAATTTGTGGGTTGCAGCTAAAGTGGTAATTAAGGGAAATTGTATATTTCTAGAGGCTTATTTGAACAAAATAGAGAAAGGGAAGTTTAATGAATTGGGCCTACAACTTAAAAAGCTAGAAAAAAACCAATTAAAAACCCCCAACCAAAAACTAAACTTGAAATATTAAAATTAAAAGGAGAAATCAATAATATTGAACGTAAAAAAAAAAAAAAAACAAACAAACAACCTATTGAATCAGTAAATAAAACCAAGAGTTGATTTGATGAAAAAGCCAATAAAATAGATCAACCTTTGGTAAATCTGATCAGAAAAACAAAAGAGGAAAATCAAATTGTTAATCTTACAAATGAAAGGGGATCTTTCTACAGATGAAGAGGAAATTAGAGAAATAATAAGGAGTTATTCTGCCCAACTTTTTGCCAATAAATTAGATAACTTAAGTGAAATGGATGACTACCTCCAAAATATAGGCTTCCTAGATTAACAGAGGAAGAGATAAATTGCATAAATAGTCCCATTTCAGAAAAAGAAATAGAACAAGCTATTAATCAGCTTCCCAGGAAAAAATCCCCAGGACCAGATGGATTTACATGTGAATTATACCAAACATTTAAAGAACAATTAGCCCCAATGTTACATAAACTATTTGAAAAAATAGGGAATGAAGGAATCCTACCAAACTCCTTTTATGACACAGACATAGTACTGATACCTAAACCAGGAAGATTGAAAACTGAGAAAGAAAACTATAGACCAATTTCCTTAATTAATATTGATGCTAAAATCTTAAATAAAATATTAGCAAAAAGACTTCAGAAAATCACCCCCAGGATAATATACTATGATCAAGTAGGAGTTATACCAGGAATGCAGGACTGGTTTAATATTAGGAAAACTATTAGTATAATTGCCCAAATTAATAATCAAATTAATAGAAAACATATGATCATCTCCATAGATGCAGAAAAATAATTTGATAAAATACAACATCCATTCCTACTAAAAACTCTTGAGAGTATAGGAATAAATGGACTTTTCCTTAGAATAGTCAGGAGCATATATTTAAGACCATCAATAAGCATAATAGGTAATGGAAATAAACTGGAATCTTTCTCATTAATATCAGGAGTGAAACAAGTTTGTCCACTATCACCATTACTATTCAATATTGTATTAGAAATGCTAGCCTCGGCAATAAGAGTTGAGAAAGAGATAAAAGGAATAAGAGTAGGTAATGAGGAAATCAAACTGTCACTCTTTGCAGATGATATGATGGCATACTTACAAAACCCCAGATATTCTAATAAAAAGTTATTACAAATAATTCACAACTTTACCAAAGTTTGTGGGTACAAAAGAAATCCACATAAACCCTCAGCATTTTTATACATCACCAATAAATTGCAACAGCAAGAGATAACAAAGAGAAATTCCATTCCAAACAAATGTCATGAGCATACAATATTTGGGAATCCATCTACCAAAGAAAAGTCAGGAATTTTATGAACAAAATTACAAGGCACTTGCCACAATAATAAAGTCAGATTTAAATAATTGGAAAGACATCCAGTGCTCGTGGATAGGCCGAGCTAATAGAATAAAGATGACAATACTCCCCAAACTAATCTATGTATTTAGTGTTATACCAATCAAACTCCCAAGAAACTATTTTAGTGACCTAGGAAAAATAACAACAAAGTTCATATAGAAGGATAAAAGGTCGAGAATTTCAAGGGAATTAATGAAAAAAAAAATAAATGAAGGTGGTATAGCTATACCCGATCTATAACTATATTATAAAGCAACAGTCACCTAAACCATTTGGTATTGACTAAGAAACAGACTACTTGATCAGTGGAATACGTTAGGTTCACTGGGCAAGATAGTGATTAAAAATCGCAATCTAGTGTTTGACAAACCCTAAGATCCCAACTTTTGGGATAAGAATTTATTTTTTGACAAAAAGTGCTGGGAAAACTGGAAATTAGTATGGCAGAAACTAGGCATGGACCCGTTTTTAACACCAACTACTAAGATAAGATCAAAATGGGTCCAAGATTTAGGCATAAAAAAATGAGATTATAAATAAATTAGAGGAACAAAGGATAGTTTACCTCTCAGACTTGTGGAGGTGGAAGGAATTTGTGTCCAAAGGAAAACTAGAGATCATTATTGATCACAAAATAGAAAATGCTGATTACATCAAATTAAAAAGGTTTTGCACAAACAAAATTAATGCAAACAAGATTAGAAGGGAAGTAACAAATTGGGAAAACATTTTTACAGTTAAAGGTTCTGATAAAGCCCTCATCTCCAAAATATACAGAGAATTGACTTTAATTTATAAGTAATCAAGCCATTCTCCAAGTGATAAATGGTCAAGGGATATGAACAGACAATTTCAAATGATGAAATTAAAACTATTTTTACTCATATGAAAGGGTATTCCAAATCACTATTCTTCAAAGAAATGCAAATTAAAACAACTCTGAGATACCACTACAAACCTGTCAGATTGGCTAACATGACAGGAACAAATAATGATGAATGTTGGAGGGGCTGTGTGAAAACTGGGACACTGATGCATTGTTGGTGGAGTTGTCAAAGAACCCAAACATTCTGGAGAGCAATCTGCAATTATGCCGAAAAAGTTATCAAAATGTGCATACCCTTTGACCCAGCAGTGCTACTACTGGGCTTATATCCCAAGGAAATACTAAAGAAGGGAAAGGGACATGTATGTGCCAAAATATTTCTGGCAGCCCTTTTTGTAGTGGCTAAAATCTGGAAAATGAATGCATGTCCATCAATTGGAGAATGGTTGGGTAAATTATGGTATGTGAATGTTGTGGAATATTATTATTCTGTAAGAAATGACCAATGAGGAATACAGAGAAGCTTGGAGAGACTTACATCAACTGATGCTGAGTGAAACGAGCAGAACTACGAGATCATTATACACTTCAACAATGATACTGTATGAGGCTGTATTCTGATGGAAGTGGATAGCTTCAACATAGAGAAGAGCTAATCCAATTCCAATTGATCAATGATGGACAGAATCAGCTACATCCAGAAAAGGTACACTGGGAAATGAGTGTAAACTGTGAGCATTTTTTTTTTGTTTGTTTTTCTTCCCAGATTATTTTTACCTTGCCAATCGAATTATTCCTTTGCAACAACAACAAAATTCGGTTCTGCACATATATATTGTACCTAGGATATACTATAAGCTATTTAATATGTATGGGAATGCCTGCCATCTAGGGGAGAGGGTGGAGAGAAGGAGGGGAAAAACTCGGAACAGAAGTGAGGACAAGGGATAATGTTGTAAAAAAAATTACACATGCATATGTACTGTCAAAAAATGTTATAATTATAAAATTAACTAAAAAAAAAAAGAAATGCATCTTTTGTCTTATTTGTGAAGATGAAATTTTCTTTGCAGAAAGCAATTCCTCTTGGGTATTAACATAGTATAGAGGAGTCCCTTGAGAGTGTTCATGCTGGCATTTTTACACCTTTGTAATAGGATAAAAAAGCTAACATAAGTTACTTGATTATATAATTATTTTCCCCTTAGTAGGCAAAATTATTGTAATAACAGAATTATTAGGGATCTAGATTCATGTGAAGGAGTGTCTTTTTCCTGTCTTCTTTCTTAAAGGCAGTCTAAATTTTATTAACAAATAGTAAAATAATAATCTAAAATTTCAATGTCCAGAAATAGTTGTTATTTTAGAAAAATATCACTGCATATAAATGTTACTATATGGTATCAAAGCATGCCTAATAATAAAATCTTAGTATTGATGATCAATGTTAATCTAAATTATTTTTATCCCACTTCACAAATCTTATCTGTAGTCTCTCCCAAATTTATTTGAAAACTTTTTGTGACTCAAAAGTAAAGTGGCCAAGTTTTTATTTGAATGGTTCTAATAGTTGGAGATATTTTCTTATTTAGTAATTTACCTTTCTACAATTTATAGTCTGAGGTAATGATTCTGACTTAAAGAGTGAAGTAGAACAAATCAAGCTCTTGCCCCACATTTTAAGCCCCTAATTAGTTGATAACTATTATCTTTCTTTCTTATATGATCTTTCTTATAAACCAGATACTCCCATTTGCTTAGCAGTTCAATCTGTGATATGAATCACAAATTACCTCTATGGTCTCTTATTTCCTCTGAATTGCACGTTTCCATTATCCTATTTAAACATAATGATATACCAATATAGGCTAGAGACCTGTTATGTCTCAGTAAGGGTGCTGTCATTCTTTTACCCTTTTGGAAGGCACATCATATTAAAATTATGGCACAATAACAGATACATGTAGATTGTCTCAGGAGACATTCTATGAAAACATTTTGCCCCAGTATGTACATCAATTTTTTCTATTCAAATTGTATACACCTCGATTGAATCCAATTCAAAGGGAAATTGCAAAATGTATTATAAATCAGCAAAGACTTCATGAAAGAAGAAGGAGGAAAATCTTCCAAGAAAGAAGATAGGCAACTATCACCATTACTATTCAAAATAGTACTAGAAACGCTAGCCTCGGCAATAAGAGCCGAGAAAGAGATTCAAGGAATTAGAGTAGGAAATGAGGAAATTAAACTATCACTTTTTGCAGATGACATGATGGTATACTTAGAGAACCCCAAAGACTCTGCTAAAAAGCTACTAGAAATAATTCAAAATTTCAGCAAAGTGGCAGGATACAAAATAAATCCACATAAATCCTCGGCATTTTTATATATCACTAACAAAATGCAACAGAAAGAGATACAAAGAGAAATTCCATTCAAAATAACGGTCGATAGTATAAAATATTTGGGAATATATCTACCAAAGGAAAGTCAGGAATTATATGAGCAAAATTACAAAACACTTGCCACAAAAATAAAATCAGATTTAAATAATTGGAAAGACATTCAGTGCTCTTGGATAGGCCGAGCGAATATAATAAAGATGACAATACTCCCCAAACTAATCTATTTATTTAGTGCTATACCAATCAGACTCCCAAGAAACTATTTCAATGACCTAGAAAAAATAAAAACAAAATTCATATGGAAGAATAAAAGGTCGAGAATTGCAAGGGAACTAATGAAAAAAAAAAAAAAAAACTCAGAGGAAGGTGGTCTAAGTGTACCTGATCTAAATCTATATTATATAGCAGCAGTCACCAAAACCATTTGGTATTGGCTAAGAAATAGACTGGTAGAGCAGTGGAATAGATTAGATACAAAGGACAAAAAAGGATACATATATAGCAACCTAATCTTTGACAAACCCAAAGATACCAACATTAGGGATAAAAATTCATTATTTGGAAAAAACTGTTGGGAAAACTCGAAATTAGTATGGCAGAAAGTAGATATGGATCCACACTTAACACCATATACCAAGATAAGATCAAAATGGGTCCATGATTTAGGCATAAAGAGGGAGATCATAAATAGATTAGAGGAACAAAGGATAATCTACCTCTCAGACTTGTGGAGGAGGAAGGAATTTATGACCAGAGGAGAACTAGAGATCATTATTGATCACAAAATAGAAGATTTTGATTACATCAAACTAAAAAGTGTCTGTACAAATAAAACTAATGCAAACAAGATTAGAAGGGAAGTAAAAATTGGGAAAATATTTTTAAAAACAAAGGTTCTGACAAAGGTCTCATTTCCAAAATATATAGAGAACTGACCCTAATTTATAAGAAACCGAACCATTCTCCAATTGATAAATGGTCAAAGGATATGAACAGACAATTCTCAGAGGAAGAAATTGAAACTATATCCACTCACATGAAAGAGTGTTCCAAATCACTACTGATCAGAGAAATGCAAATTAAGACCACTCTGAGATACCACTACACACCTGTCAGATTGGCTAAGATGACAGGAACAAATAATGATGAATGTTGGAGGGGATGTGGGGAAACTGGGACACTAATACATTGCTGGTGGAGTTGCGAAAGAATCCAGCCATTCTGGAGAGCAATCTGGAATTATGCCCCAAAAGTTATCAAACTGTGCATACCCTTTGACCCAGCAGCACTACTACTGGGATTATATCCCAAAGAAATACTAAAGGGCAGAAAGAGACATATATGTGCCAAAATGTTTGTGGCAGCTCTTTTTGTTGTAGCTAGAAACTGGAAGATGAATGGATGTCCTTCAGTTGGTTAATGGTTGGGTAAATTGTGGTATATGAAGGTTATGGAATATTATTGCTCTGTAAGAAATGACCAGCAGGAGGAATACAGAGAGGCCTGGAGAGACTTAAACCAACTGATGCTGAGTGAAATGAGCAGAACCAGAAGATCGCTGTACACTTCAACAACAATACTGTATGAGGATGTATTCTGATGGAAGTGGAAATCTTCAACATAAAGAACATCCAACTCACTTCCAGTTGATCAATGATGGACAGAGGTAGCTACACCCAGAGAAGAAACACTGGGAAGTGAATGTAAATTGTTAGCACTAATATTTGTCTGCCCAGGTTGCATGTACGTTCGGATTCTAATGTTTATTGTGCAACAAGAAAATGGTATTTACACACATGTATTGTACCTAGACTATATTGTAACACATGTAAAATGTATGGGATTGCCTGTCATTGGGGGGAGGGAATAGAGGGAGGGGGGGATAATTTGGAAAAATGAATACAAGGGATAATATTATAAAAATATATATATATATATATATAATAAAAAATTTAAAAAAATTGTTCATGTATATGTTTTGAAAATAAAAAGCTTTAATTTAAAAAAAAAAGAAGATAGGCAGAATAAAGTATGGATGCTTGCAAGTAATGTAAACACTGTATTATGACAGAGAACCTATAATAGTAACATAAATTATTTTTTGTAAAAGAGATAGTGTGGGAAGTCACTGTTATTTCTTATTCAGTATAATACTATTTTGAAATATTTTTAAAAAGCATTTTGAAAAGTATTATTTAATATATATTATGTAATATAATCATGATAATTATAAGGACAATACCCTGAGTTATAATTTTATCATTACTTACAAGTTTAGCCATTTCTGTAGAGAAAATTGTATACTCCTGGCTGCAACATTATGTTTACCAGAGTTACCTCTCTGTAAAGAAAAAAAAAGAGCAACCTTGCAAAATGTAAGCATGAGGTTTTCCTTTTTGAAGAAAATGTTATGAAAATATTTTATTATCTGAAGAACACTTAATTTCTAATTATTTGGAAATAATAATTTATCATCAGAAAACATTCTGGGGTGTTTTCATCAGTGGGCTGTATGCCCCTGGAAGTGTCCTGGAAAGAGCTGCAAGACTTCTACATGTATCCAAATTTCAAAACATAAAAGTCAGTATTCCATCAGGACAATGTGAAAGTAAGATTATATTATGTAGATAGTGGGTTTTCTGTTAAAAAAAAAAAAAGAAAGAAAGAATAATGGTATCTAGGAGGTGAAGAAATAGGGGATGGGTCTTGGGAGCTGGAATAGAGTCTGTGATCAGATGCATAATAGAGAAGATATTGCATGAAGTCCGAGTACTACTCATAGAACCTATAAGCAATATCATGAAAGGATTACCTGAACATGAAAAAAATATTATAGAAGGAGTATTGGAAAGGGAGAGAAGCATTCAGTGGACAAAGAGAACAGAAATAACTATGTATAATGTAGAGTGACAAACTGACTCTGATTCTCACTCTGACAGCTCCTACACTGGAGCAGGCTCTTGACCCTCCCCCATCAACTTCAGGGAGGAGGAGGAGTGGGAAGAGCAGTGATACCACCAGCACCTCCCCCCCAGAAACCCCCTCCCCATGACTCCATTGCAAAAGACATACTTAAAGCCAAAGAGGAAAGGCAGAATACAGCTGATTTAAGAACAGAAACTTATCCTCTGATAACAGCTTAACTCTTCAGGAAGATACACTCCTTTCAATCTAGAAATTATCAAAGATCTGAAAAAGGCTTGCACAAATCTTTATGGGTCTACATCATCTTTTGTTAAGATGTTATCAGATAATTTGGTTCATGAAATTTTAACCCCTAGTGATTGGAAATCTATAGCAAGGACATGTTTAGAACCTGGACAAAACTTGTCTGTCTTTCTGAGTATAGTGAACTCTGTAGGATACAAGCCTAAGAAATAGACAAACTGGAGTTAATATACCTGTGTAGATCCTTATGCAAACGCTTCAGCACAGATAAATTACTCCATAGCATCATATGAGTAAATTGCTTCTGCTGCTATCAAACCTGGGGCACCTTCCCAGGAAGGCAAGATAGGGAGGAAGCCTTCATGAAAATAGAGCAAGGTCCAAATAAACCCTTTGCTGAGTTCATTGGACATCTGCAGACAGCTGTCATACAAACTGTTGGTGAAAATGCAGCAACAGAAATTTTGATAAAACAACTTGCTAAAGAAAATGCTAATGAAGTTTGTAGAAGAATTATATTAGGACTAGGGACTGGAAAGGATATGCTTAGAACCTGGTCAAAACTTGTTGTGGCAAATTGCTGCTGCTGCTAACAAAGCATGGACTTCTCTCCCCAATAAAAGCAACAAAGGCAAGGCCTTCACAAAAATTGTACAAGGATCAAATGAACCCTTTGCTGATTTTGTGGGACATTTGCAGACAGCTGTCATATGAACTAATGGTGAAAATACAGTAACAGACACTTTGGTAAGGCAACTTGTTAAAGAAAATGCCAATGAAGTGTGTAGAAGGATTATACTAGGAATACACAAGGATGCTCCTTTAGAGGAGATCATAAGACACAGTGCCACAGTTGGCACAAACACCTTTTATAGCCAGGCTATGATGCAGACTTCCCAAGATCCCAACATGGGAAGACAGGGTCCCTTTTGGCAAGGGACTTCCAAAGAGATCGTCAATGCTTTCAATGTGGTAAAGTAGGACATCTGAAAACTCAATGTTGACATAAAGACAGAGAAGACAGGGTGAGAGAACAAGACCCCAAACCCCATGTCCAAAATGCAACAAAAGCTTCCACTGGGCATCAGAATGTAGATTGATTCTGGGAAATGAGATGAAGGGCCAGCTCCCAGTCCCAAGGCAAAAAACACTTGGGGCATGCTGGCAGCCGATGCTACACCAAGAGTATCTTTAAAATTTCAGTACTTAGACATGACCAAGACCAAGAAGCTATCTGATGGGAGAAAGGGATTACAAATGGAGAGAATAGAGTTGTACACAGCTGGCACTACTGAGATATCCCCTGGAGAGGTGAAATCTGTTCCTCCCCAGCCTATGGATCTCTTGCCTCCAGGCACAGTAAGCTTGACTCCCGAGAGTACTTAGTATCCATCCATACATTGATGTGGGAAACTGGGGAATGTGTAGATAATATCCCAGTCACTAATACAGGTAGACAATGTATGATTTATCAACCAGGAGAAGTAGTAGCATCAGGTTTACTGATACAGACTCCTAATAGGCAATCTGGAGATAGATGCCCAGATTTTAACTCTAAACAGCTCATTATTTATAAATGGCATACCATTAGAAGGGTTGGTAGACACAGGCGCAGATTGCATAGTCATTAGAGGTCCCAATTAGCCAAAAATTAATATGTCTGGTGTTGGAGGAACAATAGCAGCTGAAGTTAGTGCTACCCTTTGAGATGGATATTTGAAGATGAAACAGGAAATTTTCTTCTTTTAAATTTGAAAAATCCCCCATCAATTTGTGAAGAAGAGACATCTTACAACAGTTAGAATTAAAATGAGTACTTTGGGGTTTTTAGGCAGGGTTGCTGTTGAAGGCCTGCCAACACTTTCACCTGTTCTTATTCAATGGTAAACTACTACACCAGTGTGCTTAGAACAGTGCTCCTTAGCTAGCAATAAAATGCAGGCCTTATTAGATACAGTACAGGAACAACTTGAACAAGAACACTTATAACCTTCTCTAAGTCCTTGGAACTCCCCTGTATTTGTTGCAAGAAATAAATCTGAAAAATGGAAGATGTTGACTGATTTAAGAAAAGTAAATATACATTAGAAACTATGAGAATTCTTCAGCCGGGCCTTCCATCTCCTACTCAATTGCCTAGAGAATGTCCTCTTTGGGTTAGAGACATTAAGGATTGTTTCTATTCTATGCCTCTAGATAAGGAGGATATGAAAAGATTTGTCTTTTCAGTGCCCAGTGTAAATTAAGCTGAGCCTTATAAAAGATGGGAATGGACAGTTTTGCCACAGGGAATGAAAAAGCTTTACTATGTGTCAAATGTACGAGGCTGCTGCTCTTATTATTATATTACATGGATGTTATATTGTGATGTGCACCTGAGGAGCAAATGTTAGAAGCATGTCTGCAAAAGACTATAAAAGACCAAGGAACTACAAATTGCATATAGCTCCAGAAAAAAATTCAAAGACATGCTACTTTTCAATATTTAGAATATGAAGTATACCCTAAGGTATTTACTTTCCTTAAGAACAGAGAAGCTAAACACCTTAAATGACTTTCAGAAATTGATAGAGACATCCAATGGATGTGTCCAGTGTTAGGCTTGACTACCTATCATTTGCAACAATTGTATGACATTTTAAGGGGAGACAGTGCTTTAAGCCCATCACACCAGCTTACAAAAGAAGCTCAAGAGGCTTTGAGAGAAGTTGAACTGGCTTTATTCAATGCACAATTATACCAATGCATACATTAATATATGCTGTGAAACCATCCCAGACTGGAAAATTTTACTGGCAACAGCTCCAAATTTTACACATATGTCTCCATTAACAATAACCTAGTTATTACATAATTGCCAGTGGATTTTTGAAGAAAAAATTTCTAAGGTTTGCCTTTTCAGTGCCCACTGTTAACTTAGCTAAGCTTTATAAAAGATATGGACAGTTTTGCAACAGGGAATGAAAAATTGCCCTACAATATGTCAAATGTATGTTGCTGCTGCTCTTACTGTCAAGCATTTCCAAAAGTAATGTTATTACATTACACGGATTGAGATAAGCACCTGAGGAGCAAATGTTAGAAGCATACCTACAAAAGACCATAAAAACACTAAGGAAGTACAAATTATGTATATATATATATATATATATATATATATATATATATATATATATATATATATATATATATATATATATATATATATATATATATATTTATAGCTCCAGAAAAAGTTTGAAGATACATACACACTCCTTTTCAATATTTAGGATATGAAGTATATCCTAAAGTGCTTACAGTACAAAAATTTTCCTTAAGAACAAAGAAGCTAAACACCTTAAATTACTTTCTGAAACTGATAGGTGATATCCAATGGATACATCCAGTGTTAGGCTTAATTATCTATCAATTACTATCAACACTTATATGACATTTTAAGAGAAGGTAGTGCTTTAAACCCACCATGCCACCATAAAAAAGAAGCTCAAGAGGCTTTGAGAGAACTTGAACTGGCCATCTAAATGTGGCTGACCCACTCAAAAAACCTTGGAAATATCAGTTTTTGCTACAAAAGAAGCACCCACAGCAGTCCATCAAGGAGATAGTGATAGAGTAGGTGAACTTCCCGGCACAACCAGAACAAAGCCTTACTCCTGACCCAGTACTTGTAGCCAGAATTTTATTAAAGGCCATTAAGTGAGCAGTATAATTATCTGGGATAAGACCTGACAAGATATACACCTTTTATACTTACTGCAACAATTAATGTATGCTGTGAAACCATCCCAGAGTGCCAAATTTTATTGGCCACAGCTCCACATTTTACACACGGGTCTCCATTAAAGATAACCAGACTATTACATAACTGGAGATGGATTCTTGAAGAAAAGGTTTCTAAAATTCCTCTTAAAGGATCAACTATCTTTACAGATGCATCCAAACATAATATTTGTGCTGTATATTCTCGTGACAAGTATAAAGAGATTAGTCAGAACTCCTTTTCAGTCCACTCAGCAGAATGAATTTTATGTATGCAATCATTCTAGCTTTCTTATTATGCAGGATATATTAATATAATATCTGATTCAGTCTATTCAGTAGGTATAAAATGTGTAGCCTCTAATATATATCAGATCTAATATATATCAGGAACTTCAAGAGCAAGTGAGAAAGCATCCAGATAAGATTTATATCTTTCATGTCCACTCTCATAGTGGAATTCCAGGTCCTATTTTTGATGGTAATTTAAAGGCAGATTATGATGGTCAATACTCCTTTATTTCAAGAAGCCCCAAAATTTAATTCTAGACATAATCAGGCTGCTCAAGCATTACATTTGCAATTTGAGATAACAAAAGAAGCTAAGAGCATAGTAAAAGCCTGTACAGCTTGCCTTCCTTTCCAGGCTCCTACACTCCCTCCAGGGAAGAATCCTTGTGGTTTGAGGCCAAATGAAATTTTGCAAATGGATGTGACCCATTATAAATCTTTTGGTCATCTGTCATTTATCCATGTTGTGGTAGATACCTTTTCATTTTCCATTTTATGGAAGAGTTCAACCCCACTCACATTCACAGTTATGATTACCAGCTCTGTATTTTCTTCCATTCTATTTTCTCCATTGCATATACTTTCATTTTCTCTTTCCACAATCTTTAGTAGTGTTTTTGACACACCTTACCCATTACCTTATCTTCTATCACCACTCTTCCTCTTCTTAGTAGTATTTTTTAACCCACCCTGACCAGACCTTATCTTTTATTACTTCCCTTCTCTTTTTTCCCTCAGTTTTTCAGCCCTACCTTTTTCTGTCCTCTTTCTTCACCTACTTCTTTGTAGGGTTAGGTAGATTTCTATTCCCAATTGAATGATTAAGTTATTATCTCTTAGAGCCAAAATTTCTGGGATCAAGCTTCAGACACTTTTCACATCCCTTCTTTTTTCGCTCTAATGTAATAGGTATTTTGTACTCTTCATGCGATCTCATTTATCCCATTTTACCTCCCCTTTCCTCTTCTTTCAGTACAGAACATTGTTCACCCCTTAATGTCTTTATCTTTGATATCATCATATCAGAGTCCATCCACAATCATACCCTCCATCCATGTGATTCCCCCTTTTTCTTCCCCAGTAACAAATAGTTGCCAAGAGTTACAGACATCATTTTTCCATCTAGAGATTTAAACAGTTTAACCTTGAAATAACATATATTTCCCCTGTTTACCTTTTTTGATTTTCTTGAGTTCTGTGTTTAAGGTTAAATTTCCTGTTTAGTTCTATTTAGTTCAATAGAAATGACTGAAAATCTCTTAATCCATTGAAAATCCATCCTCTCCCTTGAAAGATGATGCTCAGTCTCTCTGGATAGTTAATTCTTCATTGTAACCCCAGATACTTTGCCTTCTCTGGTATGGTTTTCCAGGCTTTTTGATCCTTTAGTGTAGAAATTGCTTGGATCCTGGTTAATCCTGATTGTTGCTCTGTGATATCTGGATTATTTTTTGCCTGGGAGTTTGAAGTATTTTTCTTGAAATTATAGTATTGGAGTTTTGTAAGTTAAGTGGGGTATTCCTTGTGGGGTCTCTTTTTGAAGCTGTTGATTGAATGATTCTTTCAATGAGCATTTTCCCTTCTGTTTCTTCAATATTAAGGGTGCTTTCCTTGAGGATTTCTTGAAGAATGATATCCAATGTCTTTTTTTTTTTTTGTCATGGCCTTCAAGTAGACTAATAAATTTTAAAGGTCTCTTTTAGGTCTATTTTCCAGGCTGGCTTTTTTTTTAAATGATGCATTTCACATTTTCTTTAATTTGTCTTTAATTTTTTTGACTGATTCTTCAATAGCTTCCATTTGCCACATACTAGTTTTTAATGTATGATTTTCTTCAGTTAGCTTTTGTATCTCTTTTTCCATTTTGTTAGTTATACTTTATAAGGTGGTGTTTTCTCCAGTAAGTATTTGAATTTAATTATATTTTTAAGGAATTTCCTTCCTTTTCTAAGCTGTTGACTCTCTCATGCCTTCCTCTCATTTCTTTTCTCATTTTGTGGTCTATCTCTCTTATTTCCTTTGTACAGTCTTTCATGAGTACTTCCGAGAAGCCTCTTTGGGTTTGAGACCAATTCATATCACTCTTTGAGATTTCTTCATCCTCACCCAAGTTGTTGCTTTGGTCTTGTCTATCACCATAGTAGCTTTCAATGGTCAAGGTTCTTTTCTGTTTCTTGCTCACTTTTTCCTTTTTTTTTTTTTTTTACTTTTATAATCAAGTTCTGCTCCTATGGTAAGGGATGCTGTCCCAAGCTTTCTGGACAGTGCTGAGTCTTGGCTTTGAGCACTGGTGAGTGTGTAATGTGTAGCTCTTTCCAGAAAACACCCTGAATTTGCCTTCTGGTCTGGGACTGGAGGTTGCCTCACTGATATGCTCCTCTACTGAGCCAAGACCAAAGCTCTTATTTGCAAATTGGCTGTGATTAAGATCATCTCATCTGTTTTCTCAGAGTCTGTCTGAGCTGAGCTGAACCCTTTTTCATCCCATTAAGGTTGGCTTTTTATAAGTTTTTCCAATTTATCTCTAACTGGAACGTGGTTTCATTCCATCAGACTCTGGTCAGAGGCTTGGTTTCATGGGGTTTTTAAGGGAAATTGGGAAAGCTGGAACTGTTACTTGCTTCACTATGCCACCTCTGTGTAAGTACAAATTGAATATGAAAGGATAGTATCTTTTTTAAAAAATTATGAAGTTAAGGATTTTGAGAGGAATGTCCTGGGAGGAAGGAAAAGGGAGAAGTGGAATGGTGAAAATTATCTGTCATAAAAAAAGAGACAAGAGAAATCTTTTATATTGGAGGGGGAGAGGGAGAAAAAGAGGAGTGAGTAAGTGAACCTTACTGTCATCATAATTGGCTAAAAGGGTTAAAAACATACATACTCATGGGGTATAGAAATCTATCTTACCTTGCAGGAAAATAGGAGAAGAATGGGAAATGCGGGGAAGGTTGTACAAAAGAGGGCATATCAGGGGAAGCAGTGGTCAATATGAAAATACTTTTGAGGAGGGACAGGGTGAAAGGAAAGAATAAATTGGAGAAGAAGAGTTAGCAATAATAATTGTAAAAAGAATTTCCAAGCAAGTTTCTCTGATTAGCCCTCATTTCTCAAATATAGAGGGAACTGAGTCAAATTTATAAAAAGTAGGATCCATGCCCCTATAGGTAAATGATCAAAATATATGATCTGCACACAAATGCCATACATTTATGCATATCCTTTGACCTAACAATACCACTTCTAGGAATGAATATCAAAAGAGATTTTAAAAAATGGGAAATGGGATATAAGTACACAATATATTCATAGCATCTCTCTTCTCAGGGAAAAAAAAGAAAACTGGGGGGATGCCTATAAATTAGGGAATGGCTTAAGAAACTGTGGTATATGTTATTGATGTGATATTGTTTTTTCTATGGGAAATGATGAACAGTATGCTCTCAGAGGAAAAAAAAATCAGGAAAGTCCTTCATGAACTGAAGCAAAATGAAATGTACTGCATACAAAGTAACAGCAATGTTCTGTAATGACCAATTGTCCATTACTTTGCTCTTCTAGTAGTAAAATCATCCCCAGCTACACTGAAGGACTTATGATGAAAAATCCTATCCAGTCCCAGAGAAGAAACTGATTGTTTCTTAATACAAATTGAATCATTCTCTGTTTCTCTCTCTCTCTATCTCTCTTTTCTTTACTTTTTCTTGAGGACTTTTATCTATGATTTCTTAATTATGGGTGGGGATAAGGGAAAAAACCTAGAACTCAAAAATTTTAAAAACAAATGTAAAAAAAAAGTATACTCAATATTATTGGGGAACTATTAAGTAAATAAAATAAAAATTATAAATATATATTATATTTAACAAATTTGTTCATTTCTAATTTTTAAATCTGAAAAAAACAAACTCTCTCTCTACACACACACACACACACACACACACACACACACACACACACGAGTCTCCTGTAAATGTAATGTGTGCACACTCACAACCACAGATCAACTGATCAAAACTGATAGATAGATAGATAGATGGATAGATAGATAGATAGATAGATAGATAGATAGAAAGAACAATAAAACAGCATGAGAACAGAGTTCTCATTCTTTTTTTTTTCTTTCTTTTTTTTGTCCGCCTTTTATAGACTCTGTGTAAATCATTTATTCAAGCTTGGGAAATGAGTTTTAAATGTTTTCAAAATTTTGTAGTAGTCATACAGCTTTCTCTTCACACATACTAATGACAGAGAAAAATTCATAGGAGTTAATGGGACCATAGTACAAAGAAGCAGGTAAAGAATATGTTTCTAGATTTTCAGTAGATATTTTTATACATGCTGAACTCCAATATGAACCTTAGAAAACTGCAATTTCCTTATTCAGGCACTTAAACATTAGAAGAGAGAACATTTTTTCCTAACATTAACTCGTAACATTTTATTCTGCTACTTGGATCATTTGAAATCTAAATGACCTGGGCTCGTAACAATAAATTCATCTCACATTAATAAGATTTTTTTTCAAAACAACTAATCCATTACCATGGGAGGAATATGATGACATGATGATGAAAGTAAGAAGCAGAAAGTTTAGATGATTACAGGAAATAGTTCATGTACTTTTAACTACCAGGCATTACAATATATGTCAGAAAAAGCTGAGTTATGCAAACCTTTCCTTATAGAAGAAATGAAAATACAATGCACAAGAAAGTATTGCATTTTTAATATATCTTACTACTGCCTAAAAATGTCCTTTTCCAATAAATAAATTAGCACTATTAGTCAGTTCACAACTGATCCTCCCTTTTCCTTATTTTATTACTTTATAAAGTAGTATATTCCTAGCTATATACATAAATTTGTTGTGACAAGCATTTAAAGAGGAAAAAATGAAATTCTATTCATCAATAACTACTATTATATTTCAACCATACAGACAGTAACAACTACACCCAGAGAAGGAACACTGGGAAGTGAATGTAAATTGTTAGCACTACTGTCTATCTATCCAGGTTACTTACGCATTCGGAAACTAATACTTAATGTGCAACAAAAAAATTGGATTTACACACATATATGGTATCTAGGTTATATTGTAACACATGTAAAATGTATGGGATTGCCTGTCATCTAGGGGAGGGATTAGAGGGAGAGAGGGGATAATTTGGAAAAATGATTACAAAGGATAATGTTATAAAAAATTTATTCATGCATATAAACTGTCAAAAATATTTATAAATAATAATTTAAAAATAAAATAAATATTTTAACCATACATAAAAATTATAAACAGTATTTTAAAATCCCTAATCCAACTTAGATAATAATTATCTCAATAATTGCCTTACAGAATTTGGAGGGAATGTGGGAAAACTGGAACACTAATACATTATTGGTGGAATCGTGAACAGATCCAATCATTCTGTAGAGCAATTTGGAACTACGTTGAAAGGGTTATCAAGATGGCATGACGGTATACTTAGAGAAACCCAAAGACTCTGCTAAAAAGCTATTAGAAATAATTCAGAATTTTAGCAAAGTTGCAGGATACAAAATAAATCCACATAACTCCTCAGCATTTTTATACATTACCAACACAATCCAACAGCAAGAGATACAAAGAAAAATTCCATTCAAAATAACTGTCGATAGTATAAAATATTTGGGAATATATCTACCAAAGGAAAGTCAGGAATTATATGAGCAAAATTACAAAACACTTGCCACAAAAATAAAGTCAGATTTAAATAATTGGAAAGACATTCAGTGCTTTTGGATAGGCCTAGCGAATATAATTAAGATGACAATACTCCCTAAACTAATCTATTTATTTAGTGCTATACCAATCAGACTCCCAAGAAACTATTTTAATGACCTAGAAAAAATAACAACAGAATTCATATGGAACAACAAAAGGTCGAGAATTTCAAGGGAAGTAATGAAAAAAAAAAATAAACGAAGGTGGTCTAGCTATACCTGATCTAGAACTGTATTATAAAGCAACAGTCACCAAAACTATTTGGTATTCGCTAAGAAATAGACTAGGTGATCAGTGGCATAGGTTAGGTTCACAGGGCAAGATAGCGAATAAAAATAGCTATCTAGTGTTTGATAAATGCAAAGATTCCAAATTTTGGGATAAGAATTCATTATTTGACAAAAACTGCTGGGAAAACTGGAAATTAGTATGGCAGAAACTAGGCATGGACCCGTTTTTAACACCAACTACTAAGATAAGATCAAAATGGGTCCAAGATTTAGGCATAAAGAACGAAATCATAAATAAATTGGAGGAACATGGGATGGTTTTCCTCTCAGACTTGTGGAGGAGGAAGGAGTTTGTGTCCAAGGGAGAACTAGAGACTATTATTGATCACAAAATAGAAAATTTTGATTACACCAAATTAAAAAGTTTCTGCACAAACAAAACTAATGCAAACAAGATTAGAAGGGCAGTAACAAATTGGGAAAACATTTTTACAGTTAAAGGTTCTGATAAAGGCCTCATCTCCAAAATATACAGAGAATTGACTTTAATTTATAAGAAATCAAGCCATTCTCCAAGTGATAAATGGTCAAAGGATATGAACAATTTTCAGATGATGAAATTAAAACTATTTCCACTCATATGAATGTGTTCCAAATCACTATTGATCAGAGAAATGCAAATTAAGATAACTCTGAGATATCATTACACACCTGTCAGATTGGCTAAGACGACAGAAACAAATAACAATAAATGTTGGAGGGGCTGTGGGAAAACAGGGACGCTGATGCATTGTTGGTGGAATTGTGAAAGAATCCAACCATTCTGGAGAGCAATCTGGAATTATGCCCAAAAAGTTATCAAAATGTGCATACCCTTTCACCCAGCAGTGCCACTACTGGGCTTATATCCCAAGGAAATACTAAAGAAGGGAAAGAGACCTGTATGTGCCAAAATGTTTGTGGCAGCCCTTTTTATAGTGGCTAGAAACTGGAAAATGAATGGATGTCCATCAATTGGAGAATGGTTGGGTAAATTATGGTATATGAATGTTATAGAATATTATTGTTCTGTAAGAAATGACCATCTGGAGTTATACAGAGAGGCTTGGAGAGACTTATATCAACTGATGCTGAGTGAAACGAGTAGAACTAGGGGATCATTATACATTTCAACAATGATACTGTATGAGGATGTATTCTGATGGAAGTGGATATCTTCAACATAGAGAAGAGCTAATCCAGTTCCAATTGATCAATGATAGACAAAATCAACTACACCCAGAAAAGGAACATTGGGAAATGAGTGTAAATTCTGAGTATTGTTTTGTTTTAGTTTTGTTTTGATTTTTGTTTGTTTTGTTTTGTTTTGTTTTATTTTTCTTCCCAGATTATTTTTACCTTTCGAATACAATCCTTCCTTTGCAACAACAACAACAACAACACAATTTGGTTCTGCATATATATTATACCTAGGATATACTATAAGGTATTTAACATGTATGGGAATGCCTGCCATCTAGGGGAGGGGGTGGAGGGAAGGAGGGGAAAAACTTGGAACAGAAGGGAGTACAAGAGATAATGTTGTAAAAAAAATTTGCTATGCATATGTACTGTCAAAGAAAATGTTATAGTTATAGAAATTAATAAAAAAGTTATATAAAAGAAAGGGTTATGGAGCTGTGCATAATGTTGATACAGAAATATTTCTACTGGGCTTATATTACAAAGAGATCTTGAAGGAGGGAAAGAGACCCACATGTGCAAAAAAGTTTGTGGCAGCCTCTTTTGTAGTGGCAAGAAACTGGAAACTGAATGGATTCCCATCAGTTGGAGAATGGCTGAATAAGTTACGGTACATGAATATTATGAAATATTGTTCTATAAGAAACAATCAGAAGGATAATTTCAGAGAGGCCTGGAGAGATTTATATGAACTGATGCTAAATAAGCAGAGCCAAGAGATCATTGTACACAGGAACAACAAAATTATACAATGATCAGTTCTGACGGATGTGGCTCCTCTCAATAATGAGATGATTCAGGTCAGCTCTTGTAATGAAGAGAGCCATCTATACTTAGAGAGAAGACTGTGAACTTAATGTGGATCACACAATAGTATTTTCACTCTTTTTGTTGTTGTTTGCTAGTATTTCATTTTCTTTTTACTTTTTTTCCCTTTTTGATCTGATTTTTCTGTGCAGCAAGATAATTGTATAAATATGTATCCCTATATTAGATTTACATACATATTTTAACAGATTTAATATATATTAGATTACTTGCCATTTAGGAGAGGAAATGGGGGAAGGGGGAGAAATTGGAACACAAGGTTTTGCAAGAATCAATGATGAAAAATTATCATTTTTTATGTTTTGAAAATAAATAGCTTCAATATATATATATACATATATATACATTAAAAGTTATCATTTAACTATTAATGACTATAATGTAGGTCTGTTCTTTCAACCAATTCTCAAACCTCTGTAGTACACTGACAAATTTGAGCTAAACAATTATTTTTATGAAGATAGAATTATCAAAGACTTTGTCAAAACTTAGGCAAATTTTGTCAATAATATTCCCTTTATCTACTAGTTTTTTTTTTAACACTGCTAATAAAAAGAAAATGACATTAAAAATAATAATAATCTCATTGGTCATGAGATTTCTGTGAAATTTATCAAGGAAGAATAAGTTATTCTATAAGACAGAAAGGTAGTACAATTGAAGAATGTGGCTAATTAGTGACTGACATTGTTAATACACAGTCATTAATAACATTTCCTGTGCAAGTAATATTACTAGATGACAGGAAAAGACAAGAATGAATGTTGGAGGGAATGTGGGAACACTGGTACATTAATATAATGTTGGTGGAGTTGTGAACAGATCCAGCCATTCTGGAGAGCAATTTGGAACTATGTTCAATAAGTTATCAAACTGTGCATACCTTTTGACCCAGCAGTGTTTCCATTGGGCCTATATCCCAAAGAGATTTTATAGGAAAGGGAACTACATGTGCAAAAATTTTTGTGGCAGCCCTTTTTGTAGTGACAATAAACTGGGAATTGGGTGGATGCCCATCAGTTGGAGAATGGTTGACTATGTTATGGTATATGAATGCTATGGAATATTATTGTTCTAAAAGAAATGATCAAGAGAGAGAATGATTTTAGAAAGGCCTGGAGAGATTTACATGAACTGATGCTAAATGAAATGAGCAGAACAAGGAGATCATTGTACATGACAACATCAATGTTATACGATAATCAATTCTGATGACTCTTTCCAAAAACTAGATGACTGATGCCAGTTCCAATGATAGTCTAATGAAGAGAGCCATCTACACCCAGAGAGAGGACTGTAGGAACTGAATGTGGATTACAACATACCATTTTCACTCTTTTTGTTGTGGTTCACTTGCATTTTGTTTTCCTGCACATTTACTTTATTTTTTTATCTGGTTTCTCTTGTACACCAAGACAATTGTATAAATGTATTTATACATATTGGATTTAACATGTTTAAAATATACTGAATTGCTTGTCATCTAGGGGAAGGGATGGGGGGTGGGAAGAGGAGAAAATCTGAAACAGAAGGCTATGCAAGGGTCAACACTGTCAAATGATCTGTACATATATTTTGAAAATTAAAATATTTTTAAAAAAAGGAACATTATACACAGCAACAAAAGATTATATGATAACCAACTGTGATGAATGTGACTCTTTTCCACAATGAGTGATTCAGGCCATTTCCAATAGACTTGTGATGAAGAGAGACATTTATATCCAGAAAGACTCTGTGGACTGAATGTGGATCACAGCATAGTACTTTCATTATGTTTTTTTTTTCATTTTCTTTTATTCTTTCAGGGTTTTCCCTTTTTGATTTGATTTTTCTTGTGGAGCATGATAAATATGGACATATATATATATGTATATATATATATATATATATATGTATGTATATATATATATATATATATATATATATATATATATATATATATGAAGTGTATATGTTCAACATATATTGGATTGCTTGCTGTCTAGGGAAGGAAGGTTGAAAAATCTGAAACACAAGGTTTTGCAAGGGTGAATGTTGACAAATATCTTTGCAAACATTTTGAAAATAAAGTTATTAATGTAAAGGATTCAAAAATGATGTCAAAGTCCCCACATTAAGTGCAATGGCTAGCTTCTTTCCCCTTGGCTGAAACTACAAAGATATTCAAGCTCCACAATTTTTTTTCCTTTACCTACCACCCTTTCCAATGGTTCAGTTCTGAGTAAAGCCTAACTTTCAAATAGCAGGATCAAGCAATAAAATTTGTTAGCTATTAAAACACCTATCAATTCCCACTCACTTTTGCTTTACTACAATTTTCACAAAAAAGAGGAAATAAAAATGTTACCCCATACATTGGATTATAGGACAAATTGCTTCTTCCCATGTAGAAAGCAATAATTAGCATAAGTGAATTATAGTGTATGTTTAAAAAAAAAACTTTTAGGAATAACTAATAGGACTTTTAGGAATAACTAATACGATTTGTCAGAAGTTAATCTGCAAGGAGATCAAGAGGAAGTCTTGACAAATAATTCAGTTAGACAATTCATCTAATAAGCAGTTTCATATTTTTCATTAGCAAGCTGCAGTCAACCATTGTTTTGTTTATGAGTGTGACAGAGAGAGAGAGAGAGAGAGAGAGAGAGAGAGAGAGAGAGAGAGAGAGAGAGAGAGAGAGAGAGAGAGAGAGAGAGAGAGAGAGAGAGGGAGGAGGGGAGGGGGGAAGAGGGAGGCAAGAAGGAAGGGAAAGGGGTGAATTCTTCCTTTTTATCCAGCCAGTTGTTTTTGGCATTATTGACTACTTCACTAAACCCTACAACCTACAGCTTTAGTGGCCTTCTAGGACCTCATGAACTTTTAAGACTTACAAGGTCACCTTTGGCAAATCCAAATATCTGTAACTAAGCCATGAGGTTTTTAAATAATGATTTGCTTCAGTAGATGAAATATTATCAAATTTAATTTACTTATTCTTTATATACACTGATCCTCTTCCTAATAAGTATATTTCAAATTCAAGTATTTCTAAAAGTATACAATTCATCAACTCTCCACAAATAATACAAATATAATATGTATATAATAATGGATATATGTATATATAATACTGTGTATAATATTATTTGCTCCATAAGACACATAACTAGGCAAGCCAAAAGCTAAATATATTCAAGCTATTAGATCAAGAAGCCCAAGTATTAGGCCTTTAGAACTTGTATTTGAATCTTAGGTGGTAGATAATGAAACATATTACATAACATCTCATGCCATTTAGAGAGAGTATTGAAGTTTTACAGGATATCATTAGGCATGGCAGATATAATATAGAACATCTATCCCTTGCGGAGGTATTGACAAGTCATGTCACAAAAATACCCAACAACATACAGACTGAGACCAAAAACCGTACAGAATCAGCTTACATTTTGGTTATTTGGACAAAAGGAGGAAAAGAGAGAAAAAGAAGGTGAGGGGAAAGGAAAGAAGGGATAGGAGAAGGAAATGCAGGAGCAATCAAAAGAGGGAGGAGAAGTTAGAAGAAAAGAAAAAAGAAGAGGGGGGTAAACGGGAGGAATGGAGAAGAAACAGAAGGGAGGAGGAAAAGAGGGAAAAAGGGGGACAGAAAAGATAAGGAGGAAGGTCAAGATGAGGAGGGTAAACTAGCAGCAGTTGTAGCAGTGGGTCATCAGGATGCATATACATTTCTGTATTCTAAAGTTCAATGGTCCTGGAACTGAAATAAGAAATCATATGAGCTTGTGATGAATGAATGAGTAGCAGGAGAGGAGAAAAAACAAACCAAACCAAACAAAACAAACCAAACCAAACCAAACCAAACCAAACCAAACAAAGAAACAAACCAAACCAAACCAACCAACCAAAACAAACCAAACCAAATTACACCAAACCAAACCAAACCAAACCAACAAAACCAACAAAACAAACAAACCAAACCAAACCAAACTAAACCAAAACAAAACAAACAAACAAAACCAAAACAAAACAAAACAAACTAAACCAAAACCAAACAAACAAACCAAACCAAACCAAACCAAACAAAGAAACAAACCAAACCAAACAAACCAACCAAAACAAACCAAACCAAATTACACCAAACCAAACCAAACCAAACCAAACCAAACCAACAAAACCAACAAAACAAACAAACCAAACCAAACCAAACTAAACCAAAACAAAACAAAACAAACAAAACAAAACAAAACAAAACAAACTAAACCAAAACCAAACAAACAAACAAAACCAAACCAAACAAACCAAAACAAACAAACCAAACCAAACCAAAACAAACTAAACCAAATCAAATAAACCAAACCAAACCAAACCAAACAAACAAATCAAACCAAAACAAAACAAAAAACAAAAACTTGGTGGGAGGCTGGTGAAGAACAAAGGCAGATGGGTAATAGCCTGTACTGTTTCAGTTGGCAGAATTTTCTTTACGGATTGGGGATTAAATCCAAAATAAATCAAAATGTTTCTAGTTTCTACTTTACATTAGAATATCTTCAGTTTACAAAAGAAGAAATGGAGTCTCGGAGAGGAAATACTTTTCCCACATCACAAAGGTAAGCAACAGAGCGGGTCCCGAGATGTGAACAAAAGTCCTGGAGCTCACCCAATCTCGTGATCTGGAGCCTTGGACCGCTGGCACTGAAAGTCAAACGGAGCCAGCACTTGCGCACTCATCAGTGTATGACTCCAGCATTCGCGGGAGCCAGGGACCCGACAAAAGCACGTGCAGTTCAGTTCCCCTCATGTTGTTGCCAGGGTTACAATCGGGCGGAATCGGTTTTAACTGCTGGGGCCTCACAGATCTCTAAACCTCCCTCTGCGGGTTATAGACATTTTCCGCTTCAATTCCCCTTCCGAGTAGGCTGAAGGCCCAGGAGAGGACTGCCCCCGGGACGTCTCATGTCTGGTCTTGAAGCCGGCCTCCAGGATGAAGATTTTCAACTTGGACAAGAAAGGGCAGTTTACTTCTCCGGCCCTGCGGAGTTACTTAGAAGCCTCGGAGACCGACTCCAGGGCAGGATACCTGATCCAGGAAAAGAATCTCGGGAAGTAAAAGCTGACTCGATGGGGACATGGCGAAAGAGCAGCAGCTGCTGCTGCTCGGAAAGCACAACGTGAATGATCTATAAAAAATGATTACGTAAGAAGAAAGTTTGGGGGAGGGGGCGGAGAAGGGAAGGTCCTCACAGGAGGAAGCTAAGGCACCCCCGTCTTTAAATCCTTGACCCCCAGGCCTGAGCTAACCCTTGGAAAATCATTCCCCTCAGCATCAGGATCAGGGTCAGACTTTGCCTCCTGGATATTAGATAGCAAGTCCTGAAAGCTGGCATCACTTCTCCCTCCTGCCTATTCATTTTTAATGAACAGGAAACTCCTTTCTACTTTTAGCTGGGGCCCAACTGACTGCTCAAATCAGTGGCAACATGGGAGCAAACACTATTCTGTTTTGCTGAAAAACAGAACAGTCTAAAACGACTGTTTGAAGAGAATTTAATTGGCAAAGTCAGTGGAATGCTTTGTGTTTCCTTAAGTTCATTTTCACAAAAGAGGAAATTGAGGTAAACTGGCTTAAGTGACCTGCCCAGCCTCACACAACTGTAAGTATCTGTTTTTGTTTGGCTTTGTTTTGTTTTTACTTTTTTGGCTGGCATTTGGAGTTAAGTGACTTGCCTAGGGTAACACAACAAGGAAGTGTTAAGGGTCTGAAGCCAAATTTGAACTTAAATCCTCCTAATTCCAGGGCAGGTGCTTTATCTTCTTCGCCTTCCAATTGCCCCTGAGACCAAGATTTTTAGTTGAGAAAGTTCAAAATGAATCATGGAAGGTTTGAGGAGGGATGAAATGGTTTTGAAGAGCTTCTGTGGTAAGTGGCAAAGTAAATGAGGGAGATATAAAAGAATAGTCTTGTATCAATGAGAGTCCAAATTTGTAGTGGTCCTAGTAAGCACAGTTGCATGATTTTCTCTACCTTTATTTAGCAGCATGTGTATGTGGGCAAAGGCAACAAAGGGCATTGAATCACTATTCAAGGCTGTATAAAATGAGGAAGTTGAGGAAATGTAAAGTGAGGGGTTTTCAGGGAGTAAAAAGTAATGTTGAAAAACAAGTATAAACCAGATGCTTATAAGCTGAAGTGGTGTAATGTTGGAGAAACTGAGATAGAGATGAGAGAGTATTTAATAATTTATTTAGAAGGGAGAGATTTACTGGGGCCAAAGGAATCCATGATTTGGTCCCAGGGCTGAGTGCGACTATTGTCTCCAAGAATACAGCAAATAATATGAGTTCTCACTGACATATAGTGAGGTGGCTCAGACTCAGGGGGTAGACTGAGGCAGGACAGAGTTAGGCAGCTGGGAGCTGGAATGAGACTCTGACAGAGTGGGATGAGCCACCAGAGATGGGGATGACATAATGGGGGGAGGCACCCTGGAGATGGGGAGAGGCATCTTGATAAGATTGTATCTGATATTCGGATAGCTTGGGATGGGGAGAGGCATTCTGATATTCTAAAATATAAGATCTTTTATCCTTATCAAATATTCTGATTAAGAGGGAGGGGTGGTTTTAGGGGATTGAGCAGAACAACTATAAACTGAGGCAAAACAATTAGGAAAACTGAGTCAGGACAACAAAAGAGAACTGTGGCATAACATTCCACACTCTCTCTCTTCTGACTAGTCAAATCTTTGAATTACCTTCCTCTAGAAGGTCTTAGCACCATAACTTTGACCAAGCCTATGTAAAGCAAACAAACCAAAATAAAACTAGAAAAATGCAAGGACTTAATTACCTGAACAAGTCTCTCCCTGATAACCCCAGATCTATTAGCATAAAAATAGCATTCCTCATAACAGCCTCCCTGTTGCAGAAATAGCAGATCACCTGCAGTTGAGGAGCATGCCAGCCAGAGAATACACTTTGAGATAGACAGTTCACTGTGAGTTAAGTCTGTGATCATTTGTGCACTTAACTCAGCCTCTGCTTATATTTGGAATAGCAGTGCTCAAGACAGTGCTGCTGCCCATCCTAAGAGGGGCACCGCAAGTCTGTGAGCGACCCCAAAAGGGGGAAAAGTGGGACTTGGAGTAGCTCTACTAGTCCCCTCTTGATAGAACAGGAGCTGCTACTAGGATCCAGATGTCTGAGCAAATTATGCAGTTAGACCAAGGAAGGCAACCCCAAACTATTAGCTTAGGCCTGAGGCCAAAATGTTAATTAAGGAACTGGGGTAACAGGAGTGGAGAAACAGATCAGAGAGATGGCCAGTCCCAAGACAGGTGTCTGATTTCTGGTTGTTTCTGAAAAATAATCCCCAAAACTGGGTCTACCAGGACAATTCCAGCAGAATAAGGGATTTCAAAGTTAAAATAAAACCAGCAAATCATAGTCCAGTAATTTTTAGCAAGGAGTAAAAATGAAAAGGACCGTTTAAATAATTTCTCAATCTGAACTAATGAGATAGGGGGCAGGGCAGAAGTACCTAAGAAAAATACATGTTTCCCCAATTTGCTAACCAGTTTCTGCCTCCCTTTTTTTCTCAAGGAAAGGAATTATCAAATAACCATTCCATATATAAATCCCAAGAGTGAATCAAAATTCCTATACATAACAAACTAGTACAGTAAGTTTTCTAAAAACCCCTTAAACATATAGCAATAGTTATACAGTTTTAACAAATCCATCTCCAACTTTAAACACACAGTAACAGATGACCCAATTAGAGTGCCTAAATTCCCCCATATCAGTCCATCAGGGGTACAGGATGAAGCTTCTTTCAAAACTGCTTCAGGAAAATGATGTTATTCAGTGTTACTGATCAATCCAGCTGTGCTCATGTTTATGCTATATATGACAGAAGCTTAATTACTCTCGTGGAGAAAACAGGATGTGATTCTTCAGCCATGTCTTGTGTTCTTAAAACTGCCTCTTGAACTGTGTTTCAAGAGGAAATAAAAATACCCTATTGTTAGTTGATAAGGTTAAAATAACATTAAAGTTAAATACACTTAGTAATGTTTAAAAAAATGCTCCCATCAAGTGCATTTCTAAAGAATTGTCATTTGTGCAAGGGTCATCCTTACTGCCAGACTGGAAAATCATCCTTCCCAACAGATGCATTTTCCCTTTTTCTGCTCTTGGTTACTCCTCACATTCATTCTTTTCTCATTCCCACTCCCACCCTAAGAAATATGGTAATTTACTTGACTCTATGCTCCTCCCAAAGTCCCAGCCGGTTCCCTCCCTTTTGGCTCCAGGAGAATTCACAGAGGGGAGTGTTTTCACTCTGAACACGATTCTCTGGGCTCAGGGCCTGCTGCTGGAGTGGGGAGGGGGCTGGAGCTCAGGATTGTGCTTGGCTCCCTCTGTTTCCTACCTTTACAGCTGCTGAACGTTAGCCCTTGACCCCCTTTCCCTTTCTTCCCCAGTACCTGGGATGTTCCAGGCTGGGGAAATACATCTGAGGTCTCTCAATGTCCCCTGCCATTATGCTTCTCCAAGAATTCACTTTACAGAGGAAAACTGGTACCTAAATAACCTGGAAGACAATCTCCAAGTTGCCTACTTTGGAGTTATGTGGGGGTCTCTTTGCTTGGAGGGACTCTGCTTCCTGTTGCCGTCTCACTGTCCTACCTCCCCCAGCCAGGGTCTAGGGAAGAAAGGTCTCTGTCATCCACTCTTTGTTCGGAACTATAGTTTCAAAATTGACTTGTGAGTCCACAAGTGGAAAAAGAGCAGGGATGATTCTTTTATAAAGCAGAGACTCCACTCCCAGCTTTCTTGTCAATGTCTGTAATGAATGCGGTATCTGGATCTGGTGCAGAAGGGAAAGTTCATACTCAGTGGAATCGGTACTGAGTCCTGCAGTTTATTCCCAGATCTTTTGTGCAACCTTGTTGTCATTATACCTTCTTTGGTATACAACATCTCCAAGAAATACTGTGGATCTTATAGATTCATGAAACTTTTCTTCCCTCTGGAGAATGTGACAGCTGATTTTTATCATGTTGTAGGATGCAAAAGTGGCTATTACTATAGTTGGTACAGATTAGGTCCAAATTAAAAAGGTCTCCAAGAGAGGTGGCCTAAGGTGTATGTTGAGCGGTATGGTTGGCCAGTGCTTCGTGAAGCTTGCCATGTTGTTTCACTGACAGTACCCATTTGCTGTACAGGTGAAGTTTCCTTGAATAAGAATTAGCGATTCAAATGGTAGACCTATAGAGCTGGCGTGGGTATGTGTGGACATTTTGAGTGCTAAAAAAAATGTCTTGCATAGATATCATGGAAAGAAACCATCTGGTTTTTAAAAAAGAGATGCCCTGGAGCCTCACTTTAACCAGAACTCATGTGGCAGAAAAATGGGTATAGACCCAAGGGTTTCTTGCATTCCTTATCCAAGGCAGGTTTGTGAGTGGAGTTATCAGAAGCACTGTGTTATATACCATGGTCTCACCTCAACTATGGTCCCACAATAGGGACCCAAAGATGGTAATACAGGGAGGCTGTAGTATTATGAATGGTTTTCAGTTATCTAATCAGATATTCATTAGCTAATCAAAATAAGATTCATATGCAAGCAAAAAAATTATTCATGCATACACATTTGTTCATGAGGTTGGGGCTCTTTTTTGGTGGAATAATTTGAGGAAAATGTGACACCATGTACAATGAATGATTATCTCATACAGCATATTAATTAAAAAAGGTTTAAGTGTATATAGGAATTCCTAATTTTGTGCAATAAACTATTTTTGGTAAAGGGAAAAAAAAACCTGCTTCAGGATGGGCCCTGGCAGGAGATTGTCAGTCCATGCAGAGGATACATGTAGTATGGCTTGGAATGCTGGCAATCAAAGCTGATCTCGGTTCCAGAAACAAATCAATACCTGTAATTTGACCGAAATCTGGAACAAAAAACACAAATCTAACAAATAAAGGCTAGAACAGACTGATACAAAATGTGAAGAGACCAGTATGATTTGGTCAGCAGCTTAATAGGTTTTCTTCACAGGACAGGCAAATGGCTGTCAACTATACACCTCATAAATAAATAGCAGTTAGGTCTCACTGTGCTCACTGTCCTCTCATTATTTAGAAACCTTTAAAAAAACCTGAATATCCACAGATATAAATATTCAATAATGGATAAGATGACCAGGTTAAATGTAAATACTCATTTGCCAAGTATTTAGGATATAATGAATTCATATAACCAGGTGGAAAACAGCAAGGTATGACATATAGCCAGGTTGGAAATAGCAAGGTATGACATAATTGAATTGAATTAACAGTTTCTTATTGACCATTACTCTGATTTTAGAAATTAGTTACAGGAAGAGAATGCAGGGATATAACTATAACCAAAAGCAGTTAAAACTTAACTCTCAGCAAAACAGGATAAAATAGCTTTAATTCATTAAAGTTAATTGTCCCACTAACTGTTACAGGGTGGAGCTTTAAAACTCCCAAATAACATTAACTATAAGCCCAAGGAATTTTACTTCCAATAACAAATCCCATTAACTAAAGTTTCAGAGAAATCCTAAACAGGGATTTACCATAACCTTATATTTATAACAGTAAGAATTTGTCTCAATAAGTTCACTTTTTCATTTCTAAGGTGTTTCCACAAGTGAACATTATACATACAGATCAGTTTGCTTTTAAAAATACCCAATACATAGATAAATATCCCAAATTGCATATTGTCCATAACCGAAACTTTTTCAAAAGGACAAAAAAAATATTTTCAGAGGCTCTTTAAATGACCTCAGGATGACCCCATACAATCAATTAAAACTTAGAATATGCTATACAGTTCTAATACCACATAAAAGAATCCAAGAGATTCTTAAAACTATTAAACTTTTACAAGTACCATAACCTCATATTGATAACAGTAATAAATTTGTTTCAGTAAGTTCACAAGTTATCTTTCATATTTAACAGAAACATTTTCAACAGGACAGGGAAAATCTATTATTTTCAAAAGCCCTTTAAAGGATGGGAATAACATCAGGATGCAATTAATTAAACTTATTCAGAATACCCAATTCCACATAAAAGAATCTGAAAGATTCTTTAAAATATCTTTTACATTTTTAGAAATAGGCCTACCAAACTATAGATAAAAGTGGGCCTATCTCTTGAAATCATTTGCCAAAGCCAAGCCTCTGCAGAAAGCTGATAGAACACATTTAATGGAGAAGAAAGGGGGGATCCCACATGGTTGCCCTTTCCCCCACTCCACCTTTAAAAAGGCAGGGGAGAGGGAAGGCAAAGTAAACTTCACCTCAGACTAACTAGAGTACCCATAACTGAAGTAGCAGAGATAAGTGGGGGTAAGTTTAATCTTTTCTTTTTCTTTTAATCTTTTTTATCTTATTTTATCATTATCAGTTTTTTTTGACAGTACATATGCATGTCATTTTTTTCACAATATTATCCCTTGCACTCACTTCTGTTCCGATTTTTTCCTTCCTTCCCTCCACCCCTTCCCCTAGATGGCAGGCAGTTTTATATATGTTAGATATGTTATAGTATATCCTAGACACAATACATATGTGCAGAACCGAATTTCTTGTTGCACAGGAAAAATTGGATTCAGAAGGTAAAAATAACCTGGGAAGAAAAACAAAAATGTAAACAATTTACACTCATTTCCCAGTGTCTCTTCTCTGGGTGTAGTTGATTCTGTTCCTCATTGATCAATTGGAACTGAATTAGATCTCTTTGTCAAGAATCTCTACTTCCATCAGAATACATCCTCATACAGTATTGTTGTTGAAGTGTATAATGATCTCCTGGTTCTGCTCATTTCACTCAGCATCAGTTCATGTAAGTCTCTCCCATGCTCTCTGTATTCATTATGTTGGTCATTTCTTACAGAACAGTAATATTCCATAACATTCATATACCACAATTTATTCAGCCATTCTCCAATTGATAGACATCTACTTAGTTTCCAGTTTCTGGCCAATACAAAGAGGGCTGCCACAAACATTCTTACACATGCATGTCCTTTTCCCTTCTTTAAAATCTCTTTGGGATATATGCCCAGTAGTAATATTACTGTATCAAAGAGTATGCACCGTTTAATAACTTTTTCAGCATAATTCCAAATTGCTCTCCAGAATGGCTGGATGTATTCACAATTCCACCAATAATGTATCAATGTCCCAGTTTTCCCACATCCCCTCCAACATTCTAGCCAATCTGACAGGTGTGTAGTGGTATCTTAGAGTTGTCTTAATTTGCATTTCTCGGATTAACAATGACTTGGACCATCTTTTCATGTAGCTAGAAATAGTTTCAATTTCTTCACCTGAGAATTGTCTGTTCATATCTTTTGATTTCTTATAAATTAGAGTCAATTCTTTCTATATTTTGGAAATGAGGTCTTTATCAGAACCTTTGATGATAAAAATGTTTTCCCAGTTTATTCCTTCCCTTCTAATCTTGACTGCATTAGTTTTGTTTCTCCAAAAACTTTTCAATTTGATATAATCAACCTTTTCTATTTTGTGATCAATAATGATCTCTAGTTCTTCTTTGATCATAAATTCCTTCCTTTTCCACAGGTCTGAGAAGGAAACCATCCCATGATCCTCTAATTTATTTATAGTCTCATTCTTTATGCCTAGGTCATGAACCCATTTCAACCTTATCTTGGTGTATGGTGGTAAGTGTGTGCTATTTTCTGCCATACTAATTTCCAATTTTCCCAGCAATTTTTGTCAAATAGTGATTTCTTATCCCAAAAGCTGGGGTCTTTGTGTTTGGCAAACGCTACATTATTAAAGTTGTTGGCTGTTTTATCCTTTGAACCTAACCTATTCAACTGATCAACTATTCTTTGCCAATACCAAATATTTTTGGTAACCATTGCTTTATAATATAATTTTAGATCTGGTACAAGTAGATAGGCCAACTTCATTTATTTTTTTTTTATTAATTCCTTTGAAATTTTTGACCTTTTGTTTTTCCATATAAACTTTCTTGTTATATTTTCTATTTCATGAAAGTTTTTTTTTTTTTCAGTCTGATTGGTAATAGTGCTAAATAAATAGATTAGGTAGTATTATCATCTTTCTTGTATTTGCTCGCCCTATCCAAGGGCATTTAATATTTTTTTTCCAATTCTTAGATCTGACTTTATTTGTCTGGGAAGTGTTTTGTAGTTTTGCTCATATAGTTTCTGATTTTCCCTTAGCAGATAGATTCCTAAATATTTTATACTATCAGTAGTTTCTTTAAATGGAATTTCTCTTTGTAACCCTAACTGTTGAATTTTGTTAGTGATATATAAGAATGCTAATGATTTATGTGGGTTTATTTTGTATCCTGCAACTTTGCGAAAGTTGTGGATTATTTCTAATAGCCTTTTAGTAGAATCTCTGGGGTTCTCTAAGTGTACCATCATTCGTCAGCAAAGACTGATAATTTTGGTTTCCTCATTACCTACTCTTATTCCTTTAATCTCTTTCCCAACTGTATTTGCCAAAGCTGGCATTTCTAATACAATATTGAATAGTAATGGTGATAGTGGACAACCTTGTTTCACTCCTGATCTTATTGGGATGGTTCCAGTTTATCCCCATTACATATGATGCTTACTGATCATTTTCAATAGATGCTACTGATTAATTTAAGGAAAAAAAAAACATTTATTCCTATACTCTTAAATGTTTTTATTGGGAATGGATGTTGGATTTTATCAAATGCTTTTTCTGCATCTATTGAGATGATCATATGGTTTTTGTTAATTTGGTCATTGATGTAGCCAATTATACTAATAGTTTTTCTAATATTGAACTATATTCCTGGTATAATTCCTACTTGATCATAATGTATTATATTGGGGATGATTTTCTGTAGTCTTTTTGCTAATATTTTATTTAAGATTTTACCATCAATATTCATTAGGGGGATTGGTCTATAATTTTCTTTCTGTTTTCAACCTACCTGGTTTAAGTATCAGAACCATGTCTGTGTCATAAAAGGAATTTAGTAGGACTCCTTCAATCCCTATTTTTTCAAATAGTTTATATAACATTGGAGTTAATTTTTCTTTAAATAGTTAGTAGAATTCTTATATAACTCCATCTGGTCTTGGGGATTTTTTCTTAGGGAGTTGATTAATAGCTTGTTCTATTTCTTTTTATGAAGTAGGACTATTTAAGCAATTTACTTCCTCCCCACTGTGCTCAAAAAGTTATGAATCCAGTAATCTTTGATCCAGTAATGTTACTACTGGGCTTATATCCCAAAGAGCTTTTAAAGAAAGGAAAGAGACTTGTATGTGCAAGAATGTTTGTAACAGTCTGTCAAGTCCAGGCTACCTCCTCTGAAAGGCTCAGAATCAGTCCTAGTAAGGATAAGCAAAAGTCTTTGTCCCATGTTGTGGGCAACAAAATGTAGAGTTCTGATGTCTGTAGATTATAATCCTTCTCTGGGAGGAGGTTTCTTTTTTTTATAATCTTTCCCTCTGTGAGCAGGTTTCTTGCGAGGCTTCTGGAGCCTTCCCCTCCAAAAGTGTGGGATTGCTGGACTTGTGAATGCACGGGACATTTTTTCTTTGACTCAATCCAGACTGTTGTTCAGACTCAATGTTGCCTCTTTTTAATCCTCCCAGAGAATGGGCTTGTGGGAACTGCAGGGGCTTGTGGCAACTACTTCAACCAATGAACTTGCTTCTTTAAAGCATTCCTTTCAAAAGTGAAAACTCCCTTAAAGGTTTGAACTAAAGGTGTGAATTCTGAGCTAGAGAATTGTTAAGAACCAACTTAGCACTTAGTAAGAATCTAACATCTCCCCCTTTCTTTTGATTTGGAACATAGGGTGGTCATGAACTTGAAACATAAATTCATCAATATGGGAGGTTTTACACATAATTACATAAATTACATAAACACATAGTAACATAACACATGCTAGAAGTGATGTAACAAATAGCGTGATCAAACAATCATAAATTGAGAATTTATACATTTCCATAAGTCCATTGGCCATTAGTTCATGTGCCAGAAATCCAAAAATTCCTGCAAGTTTTTAAAGTTCTTTAACAGTCTTCTTATCAGCCATGCTCTTTCAGTGTCAGATGTTTCTTAGATTTTCTCCTTTGTTTTGAGGTCTTTCTCTTTTTCTATCTCTCTCTGATGGACAAGACGAATAAGACTCATGGGCACCCATCTGATTCCTTCTCCATCGGAAGAAATACAGGCAAACCCTCTCCCCCAAGCAGTGCTCAAAAGTGAATTGTGTGTCAACTCCTGTTTCCAAATTGTGTCTGACTTGGATCTTACATAATTCATGAAACTCTGCAAGCCACAATAAGTTTTGTCCAGGTTCTAGACATGTTCTTGCTATGGATTCCCAATCATTCTGGGTTAGGACTTCATAAGACAAACCATCTAATAACATTTGAATATAAGCTGATGTAGACCCATAACGGGTACAACCTTTTTTCAAATCTTTAATTTTATTCAAATCTAAAGGCCAGAAACTGGAAACTGAGTGAATGCCCATCTATTGGAGAATGGCTGAATAAATTGTGGTATATAAATATTATAGAATAGTATTGTTTTATAAGAAATAACTAACAGGATGATTTCAGAACAGCCTGGAGAGACTTACATGAACTGAGGCTTAGTGAAATGAGCAGGAACAAGAGACCATTATATACTTCAAGAACAATACTATATGATAATCAATTCTGATGGATGCAGTCATCTTAAACAATGAGATGAACCAAATCAGTTCCAATAACACAGTAATGGAATTGAACCAGCTACACCCGGTGAAAGAGCTCCTGGAGATGACAATGAACAACTAAATAGAATTCCCAATCCTTTATTTTTGTTTGCCTTTACAAGCTAATTATACACTATTTCAAAGTCCGATTCTTTTTATACAGCAAAATAACTGTTTGGATATGTATACATATATTGTATTTAATTTATACTTTAACATATTGGTCAACCTGCCATCTTGGGTAGGGAGTGGGGAAAAGGAGGGGAAAAATTGGAACAAAAAGTTTGGCAATTGTCAATGCTGTAAAATTACTCATGCATATATCTGGCAAATAAAAAGGTAATTTAGAGAGGAGGAGGAACATTTTTTTTTATGTTTTTATGTTTGTTTTTTATGTTCCTCCTCCCTCTAAAATTCCCTCAGATATGATAGGTTTCTTTGCCTCTTTGTGGGATGTAGTACACTATCCACTTTACATTTCTACTTCCCTTTTTTATGTTATATCAGTAAAATCTAATTATACATGTGGTCTTTTTGTATATCCACCACAGAAGAACAGTTTTCATGAGTTCCTTTTATGTTTTTATGCTTCTCTTGTGTCCGATGTTTGGAGATCAAATTTTTTTGCTTAGGTCTGTTTTTTTTTTTTTTTCTTAGAAACAAATGGAATTCATCTGTTTCATTAAATTCCATGTTCTTTTCCATGGGAGAAAAATCTCAGCTTAGCTGGGTAGTTTATTATTCTTGGCTACATTCCAAGTTCTTTTGCCTTTTGGAATATCAGGCAGCCAGATCTTGAGTGACACTTATTGTAGCACATCAGTATTTGAATTGTTTTTTTTCCTGGCTGCTTATAATATTTTTCCTTAGTTTGAAAGTTCTGAAATGTGGCCACAATATTCCTTGGAGTTTTTATTTTAGGGTCTTTTTCAGAAGTGTTCAATGAAGAACCCCACTGTTCGGATTAGCGACTGCCCTGGGTCTAGAGGCTGAGCAGTGAAAGTGTCACTGCCCCAAACCAAAGCCTGCTTTGGGGCTGTGGGTATTAGCAGTTGCCTAGCAAATAGTCCTGCACCAGCAATGGAAGTAGCTCTGCCCAAGGAAGCACAGTCATGATGCAGAAGTTCTATCGCCTCAGGCTGAGCCCCCCCCACGGTGCAGATTAGAGAGTGTCCCGGACTACGCCCCTCTTCCGTGCAGATTTGTGACTGCCCCATGCTGCAGAATGAAGCTGCAAAGCTGTGCTGTGGTGTGTGCTAAGTCACTTCCAGATTTTGGTGGGTATAGGCAGGTCTTGTTAGGTTCTGGTGTTTTTAGAGTATCTTCTATCTTGGGCTTTAATTTTTCTTTTGCTTTACTGCTTTGCAATCAAGGTAGAGCAGGCAGCCTATAGCAGAGTTGTCTCTATAACTTTTCTAGCCACAGAAGCTACCTCCGTCCCTGGTCCACTTTGGACAGTAGCCTCTCCTATCTCCCTGTTTGTGATGATCTGTTCTAGCCACTCAGGACAAATCTTTTCTGGCGATCTTCCAGATTACCTTTGGATGGTAAATTGTTGTACTTCTAATCTTCATGAATTTTACCAGTCAAGCACTATTTTTGAGGCTGGATTTAATAATTGATCATGAAGGCATGAGAGGAAGAGCTTAGAAAGTTGCATGTGCCTTCTCTGCCATCTTGGCTCCGCCCTCTCCTACCCCCCAATGAAGTCTTGGAAACAGAAAATATACTAGTTTGCAGCTCATCAACTTTTTTCTTCTTGTGATTTTATGTATATATACAAGATACATTATTGTGTGACCACATGCCTAAGGAAATGAGATAGGAATATGTCATACTATACAAATCAGTCTCTGGATCTTCTGATTTACCAAATGGTCCTTCTTAATGCATGTACTATATTTCCAAACATTACATCTGTGAGGACTATGTTGAAAAAGGTGAAACAAATGTGTGCTTTCTCAATCTACCTACATGAAATTCCAAGATTAATTATGCTATGTCAGTTCCTTCCGTTTATGATATCTGCTGGAGAGATCATGCTTTGTCATTGTGAAGCACTCTGCTAATAAAATGGTTATTATAAACAAATCACTGGCAGATATGTAATATTTTAAGAAGGTTCCTTCTGGAACTTCCGGTCAAGGTGTTGGAGAGGACACACATGTATTTAATCTCTGTCTTTGCTCTCAGAATTTATTTCATGACAACCCTTGGAATTAGTGCTTGATTGGAAAAAAAAAGCCACAAATAATTACCAAGAGAAAACATCCTTGAAATTCACCAAAAAAGATCTGTTTTTGCTTGGGGGTGGGGAAGGCTAGATAGGCACAGACTGAGGGCAGGCAGCAAAAGTGTGGCAGGCAGCTCACACTGAACAGACTGGAGGGGGGAGGGATGTGATCGCTGCCTTTTCTGTGGCAAGACCTTTACCACACTGTGGATATTTGGTCTTGGCAGCAAGCCAGGATCAGCAGAGAAGCTATAAACACAGGAGGTAAAGAGTATAATCCAGAAAAGCTAGGGTCTCTGGGGACCTGGCCACCCTCTCCACTCCCCACCCCCAGATTGTTTCAGCAGATTCTTAGAGCCTCAGAGTCTCAGAGACCAGATGCAGCACAGTCATTGCCCTGTTGATTTAAAAAACCTGTATTCTCCTCAATTGCAATCCATTTCTGCTATCTGATTGCATTGTGGCTGACTGATCAGGTAATCCCTTTCTTCCATGTGATTACTTTTCTGTTGGTTGATCACATCAGAGTCCTGATCTTCTAAAGACTGAGGTATCACCTCAGCTGCCATCATGCCCCACCTGTCTTTTGATTGAGGTCCTTCTCTCATTTCCCTGGGTCAATCCACATTCTGAGGCCCAGTGGAAGTTCTTGTGGCATTTTTGACATGGAGTTTTAGGTCTTCTCTCAGCCAGTTTTCTCACTCTGTCTCTATAGCTACATTGAGCTCTTAGATGTCCAACTTTTCCCCATTGAAAACATCGATGGGTTTGTCTAGAAGTCCTTTGTCAAGAGGGACCCTGTCTTTCCATGTTCATCATTGTCTGAGTATAATAAGCATTGGTGCTCACTGTAGTACAGCATCTTATGATCTCCTCTAAAGGAGGATCTTTGTGTAGTCCACATGTAATTCTCTTGTAAACCTCATTGGCATTTTCCATAGGCAAATGTCTAGTCATTATTTTCATAGTTGCATCCTCTCCAATAGTTCTTGTGACAGCAGTTTGCAGATGTCCCACAAAATCCGCAAAAGTTTCATTGGGACTTTGCTCTATTTTTTTGAAGGCTTCCCTTCTATCTTTTTTGTCTGGGGAGGGAACCCTAAGCTTTTGTTTCAGCCATGGCGATCTGCTCATAAACTGGTAATTAATATGTTTTGAATTTCTCCATACTGGCCTTCACCAGCTAGATGGTCAAAAGTGAATTGTGTATTAACTCCTGTTTCCCTATTATGTCTGACTTGAATCCTGCATAATTCATGATACTCCAAAAGCCACAACAAGTTTTGTCCAGGTTCTAAACATGTCCTTGCTATGGGTTTCCAATCATTTGGGGTTAGGATTTCATAAGCCAAACTATCTAGTAACATCTTAACATAAGATGATGTAGCCCCATAAAGAGTGCAACCTTTTTTCAAATCCTTAATTTTATCCAAATCAAAGGAGTATCTTCTCCTTTTTTGACCTGAAGAGTCAAGCTCTTCAATCACAGGGTATGCATCTATAAAATCACTTACATTTTGTACTTTTCTCTTAGCCTTAACCAATGCTTTTTCTAATCTTGCCATAGGCTGCTTCACAGGCCATTCTGTTTGTATCACTGCCTCTTCCCCTCCTCCTCCTTCCTCCACCCATGAAGGGTTAATTGAGGTAGGAGGAGATGGGAAATGCTCCTGTTGCTCAGAATTGTACTTAACTCCATTGTTACCTGATTCATCCTTTTCACCTAGTTTAGTTGGGCCCTCCCCCTCCTGTTTTTTTTTTCTTCCTTTTCTTTAGTTTAACACTTTTAAAAGCCACTTGGATTAAACTGTACATACAAAAAGTGTATCTTTGGAAATTAAATTTAGTTTGGAATTGTAGTGTTCACCTAGTTCCTCTCGTACTAATTCCCACTAGTCAAGATCCCATTCTTTTCCCATAGAAAAACAAGGACATATGACCTGCACAGTTTTTAAAAGTTCAGTGATCTCCAACATTATAATCCAAAATTATAATAATTATAATAATTATAATATATATAAATAATTAAAATTGGCTTTTCATAACCTTGACAATACTCTCTAAACATTTTCCTTGAACAGAAACAGAAGTCTGTTTTATAAAAATTTGCCCCATTTCACTGAAATTCTACTTTAGCTCCTTTACACAGTTTCCTTGTTACTCACTCTTATTTCTGGGCCAGAGAGATTTTTCCACCGAAATCTGACTTGGAGGCTTTTCCACTGGAATCAGGATCATGTCTGTCCCACATTCGGGCACCAAAGTGTAATGTTCCCTTTTCTCTAAATTGTAGATCGTTTTCTTGGGGCAGATTTCTTGGGGAGCTTCTGGAGGCAGCCTTGGCTTCAGTTCAGTTCAATAATCCCAAAATGCAGGCAGGAGTTAAAGTCCTTTACTGTCTCTTTCCAAATCTTATCTCCAGATCCTTCATTTTCTCCTTCAAGCCTTGTCTCCTTCACTTGGGGCTTAGCTAGCTTTCTATAGGCCTTCCTCTCTCTTTGGTTCCCGATGAGCTCTTGTCAGAATGTCACCAGCCAGCACGAATGTCTAAGTGGGAATGAAATCTTGACTCCTTTTCCCTGAATCCTGGCTCATTATATCCTCCCAGAGAATGGGATTGTAAGTACTCCCTGGGCTTGTGAGAGCTCCTTAAAAGTATGCTCTCTTTAAAGTGTGAAAGGTGTGAACTCTGAACTAGAGAATTGTTAAATGCCATGCTAAAAGAGATAATTATATCCATTCCAGTGACTTAGCACCTTGTAAGAATCCTAACACACAAGGAGTTAGTGTGTGAGAAGGCTGGTGAGAAGAATCACATGATACAAAGAAGATTAATATTGGGAACATTTCTTCCTATTTTTGTCCAAAACATGATGGAGAATCAAATAAATGAAGGAGCCAAATACCAGATGAGAGTGATTTCTAATGTGACAAATTCACATGAGACATTTACCCCATCCCCAAAGAATGTCATTAAAGTGAAAGAGCACATGGGTTAAATTAAATATGATTAAACAGGGTGCTTTCAGGGACATGGATTTTTAAAGTCTGAGAGAATAGGGAAGGAAAGGCTTTTACAGGAAACTGACATCTTTTTGTATAAGGTTATGCTTGTTAATAGGAACTGGATGGACTTGTTTCAGCATTTACATTATTCCTGATAATGGAGACAGGATGAGCTCTTTTATGATAGTATAAGAAAAGAAGACCAGGAGAAGGATCTGAATTAAAGGAGAAGAAAATGACTTGTGAAGATAAATTGGAAACCTAAATTCTGATGAATTTTGAAAAAAAGGTCAAAAGTTTGAACGTTAATAGGAAAGAAATTCAGGAACCCTTAAAAAACTGATGTTACATGATTGAGCTGAAGGAGAAAGACTATCCATCAAAAAGAGGAAAATAACATGAGTCCAAGGAGAAAGATTTGAAGAGAAGCAGTAGGACATGGTTCAAGTTTCCCCATTGTCACATAATTGATTTGTGACCTCCAAGAAGTCAACAAATTCTTGAATGTCTGTCAGGCAACTCTGTGACATGTACTACTTGCCTATCTTGCATTATTTCCTCTCTGGAAGTTCTCTGTAACAGACAATCACAATTTATATACTTCATCCTACTTTAATTATGGCTCCCACCTTCCCTTTTCACCCCATGTGAATGTATAAATCTGGAGCTGAAACTCCTGAAAGTAGATGACCACAGCAACTGTACAAAATGCTGATAAGAAAAATTAAAAAAAAGATAAAAGTTTAATTAAAAAAAAAACTTTTCAAGATGCAAAAATAAGTGCTTATTACCAATGATAGATAAGATTTATTACTTTTATATTCTGTATTTTATGTGATTTACTAAAACCATGGAAAAAGATATGGTGCCATGAGATAATATATAGAAAGTGTTGTAAAAAGTTTAAAGTGCTAAATGTTAAGCATTGTTGTTATTTTTAACTTTGTCATTTTACAGTAATTTTACATTTTACATTAAGTTTATTATTCTACAATATTTTTGTATCTTATAGAAAAAAGTACAGATGAGTGCAGATGCTCTGGAGGAACTCAATCATCTGACACAGGTACTTAGGATTATGATGTGGCTTCCTCAAACTATAAGAATATTATATTATGTTGATTTAATGTAAGAATATTTTTTTAAAAAATTTTTTCTACCACAATGCCAGCATTAAACAGAACCCAAAGATGTGTTTATATCAAAGAATTTATCACTTAAGTTCTATTCCATTGACCCATAGTAGAAGAGAAGTGATTTTGGGTTCTTGGAGGCCTTGATAATTGAGTCTAATCTCCGGCAAATTTCACCAAGCTTATGTTTGATTCAGGCTGATGATTTTCAGTCATAGAATTTCTCAAGGATGATATACTATTTGTTTCAATGCATTAAAAAGTACCTATTATAGACCCTAAAAAAAGAACACCAAGGAATATTGTGGCTAAGCTGCAGAATTACCACACAAAGGAGAAAATCCTGCAAGAAAAAAACAATTTAAATACCAAGGTGCCACAATAAGGGTCACTCAAGATCTGGCTGCCTCCACATTAAAAGATAGAAGGGCCTGGAACCTGATATTCCGTAAGGCAAAAGATCAAGGACTGCAACCAAGAATGAACTACCCAGCTAAGTTTAGCATCTTTTTCCATGGAAGAAGATGGTCATTCAATGAAATAGAGGAATTCTATATGTTTCTTAGAAAAAAACCAGACTCAAACAAAAAATTTGATCTACATCCACAAGACTGAAGAGAAACAGAAAAAGGTACACAGAACCCTTGAGAACTGTAACTCTGTTGTAGGTATATAAAAAGTAGTCAAGGATAATTTGATTTTACTGATATAAAAGAAAAAAAGGGGGGTGTAGTAAAGGGAAGGATGTTGTTTCTGAAAAAGGGGAAGGGATGATAAAAAGAGGGAAACTACATCCCAGGAAGAGGCATAGAAAATACACCTTATCTGAGGGAACTTAGTGAGGGGGAGAATCATTGTGTGAATCTTACTCTCATCAGGAGAGGTTCAAAGAGTAAATAATTAACATATTTGTTTTTCAGAGAATTTTCTCTCACCTCATTAAAAGGGGGGATAGGAAAAGGTAAAAGACAAAGGAGAATAAGTGAAGGGATTTGGAGGGAGGGGGGAGGGATACTAAAAAAAAAAAGGGAGGGTTGCACGTCACAAGGGGGGTCTGTAAATTAAATATCGGGGAGGGGGATCAGGGGGGTCAAGGGAAAAAGCATAATCTGGGGATAATATGATGGCAGGAAATACAGAATTAGTAATTTTAACGGTAAATGTAAATGGGATGAACGATCCCATCAAATGGAGACGGATAGCAGATTGGATCAAAAATCAGAACCCTACACTATGTTGTCTAACAGGAAACACACTTAAAGCAGGGAGACACATACAGAGTAAAGGTAAAAGGTTGGAACAGAGCCTATTATGCTTCAGGTAAAGCGAAAAAAGCAGGGGTAGCTATCCTTATCTCAGATCAAGCAAAAGCAGAAGTAGATCTCTTTAAAAAAGATAAGGAAGGAAACTATATCCTGCTGAAAGGTAGCATAAATAATGAAGCCATATCAATACTAAACATGTATGCACCAAGTGGTATAGCATCTAACTTTCTAAAGGAAAAGTTAAGAGACTTGCAAGAAGAAATAGACAGTAAAACTATAATAGTGGGAGATCTCAACCTTGCACTCTCAGATTTAGACAAATCAAACCACAAAACAAACAAGAAAGAAATTAAAAAAGTAAATAGAACATTAGAAAAACTAGGTATGATATACCTTTGGAGAAAACTGAATGGCAATAGAAAGGAATATACTTTCTTCTCAGCAGTTCATGGATCCTATACAAAAATAGACCATATATTAGGACATAAAGATCTCAAAATTAAATGTAGGAAGGCAGAAATAGTAAATGCCTTCTTCTCAGACCACAATGCAATAAAAGCTACATTCAGTAAAAAGTTAGGGGTAAATAGACCAAAAAGTAATTGGAAACTGAATAATCTCATCTTAAAGAATGACTGGGTGAAAGAGCAAATTATAGAAACAATTAACAATTTCACCCAAGATAATCACAATGATGAGACATCATACCAAAATCTTTGGGATGCAGCTAAAGCAGTAATAAGGGGAAATTTTATATCTTTAGAGGCTTATTTGAAGAAAATAGAGAAAGAGAAGATTAACGAATTGGGCTTACAACTTAAAAGGCTAGAAAAGACCAAATTATAAACCCCCAACCAAAAATTAAACTTGAAATACAAAAATTAAAAGGAGAAATCAATAATATTGAAAGTAAAAAAAAAAAAAAAAACTATTGAATTAATAAATAAAACCAAGAGTTGGTTTTATGAAAAAGCCAATAAAATAGATAAACCTTTGGTAAATTGGATCAAAAAAAAAGAAAGAGGAAAATCGAATTGATAGTCTTACAAATGAAAAGGGGGATCTTTCCACCAATGAAGAGGAAATTAGAGAAATAATGAGTTACTTTGCCCAACTTCATTCCAATAAATTTGATAACTTAAGTGAAATGGATGACTTCCTCCAAAAATATAGGCTCCCTAGATTAATAGAGGAGGAGATAAATTGCTTAAATAGTCCCATTTCAGAAAAAGAAATAGAACAAGCTATTAATCAACTCCCCAGGAAAAAATCCCCAGGGCCAGATGGATTCACATGTGAATTCTACCAAACATTTAAAGAACAACTAACTCCAATGCTATATAAACTATTTGAAAAAATAGGGGATGAAGGAGTCCTACCAAACTCCTTTTATGACACAGACATGGTACTGATACCTAAACCAGGTAGATCGAAAACTGAGAAAGAAAATTATAGACCAATCTCCTTAATGAATATTGATGCTAAAATCTTAAATAAGATATTAGCAAAAAGACTTCAGAAAATCATCTCCAGGATAATACACTATGATCAAGTAGGATTTATTCCAGGAATGCAGGGCTGGTTTAATATTAGGAAAACTATTAATATAATTGACCATATTAATAATCAAATTAATAAGAACCATATGATCATCTCAATAGATGCAGAAAAAGCATTTGACAAAATCCAACATCCATTCCTACTAAAAACTCTTGAGAGTATAGGAATAAATGGACTATTCCTTAGAATAATCAGGAGCATATATTTAGGACCTTCAGTAAGCATAATATGCAATAGAAATAAACTGCAACCTTTCCCAGTAAGACCAGGAGTGAAACAAAGTTGCCCACTATCACCATTACTATTCAATATAGTACTAGAAACGCTATCCTCAGCAATAAGAGCCGAGAAAGAGATTCAAGGAATTAGAGTAGGAAATGAGGAAATCAAACTATCACTTTTTGCAGATGACATGATGGTATACTTAGAGAACCCCAAAGACTCTCTAAAAAGCTACTAGAAATAATTCAAAATTTCAGCAATGTGGCAGGATACAAAATAAATCCACATAAATCCTCGGCATTTTTATACATCACTAACAAAATGCAACAGCAAGAGATACAAAGAGAAATTCCATTCAAAATAACGGTCGATAGTATAAAATATTTGGGAATATATCTACCAAAGGAAAGTCAGGAATTATATGAGCAAAATTACAAAACACTTGCCACAAAAATAAAATCAGATTTAAATAATTGGAAAGACATTCAGTGCTCTTGGATAGGCCGAGCGAATATAATAAAGATGACAATACTCCCCAAACTAATCTATTTATTTAGTGCTATACCAATCAGACTCCTAAGAAACTATTTTAATGACCTAGAAAAAATAACAACAAAATTCATATGGAAGAATAAAAGGTCAAGAATTGCAAGGGAACTAATGAAAAAAAACTCAGAGGAAGGTGGTCTAAGTGTACCTGACCTAAAGCTATATTATATAGCAGCAGTCACCAAAACCATTTGGTATTGGCTAAGAAATAGACCGGTAGATCAGTGGAACAGATTAGATACAAAGGACAAAAAAGGGTACATCTATAGCAATCCAATCTTTGACAAACCCAAAGATACCAACATTAGGGATAAAAATTCATTATTCGGAAAAAAAACTGTTGGGAAAACTGGAAATTAATATGGCAGAAATTAGATATGGATCCACACTTAACACCATATACCAAGATAAGATCAAAATGGGTCCATGATTTAGGCATAAAGAATGAGATCATAAATAGATTAGAGGAACAGGGAATAGTCTACCTCTCAGACCTGTGGAGGAGGAAGGAATTTATGACCAGAGGAGAATTAGAGATCATTATTGATCACAAAATAGAAGATTTTGATTACATCAAACTAAAAAGTTTCTGTACAAACAATACTAATGCAAACAAGATTAGAAGGGAAGTAACAAATTGGGAAAATATTTAAAAAAAAAAAAAGGTTCTGACAAAGGTCTCATTTCCAAAATATATAGAGAACTGACCCTAATTTATAAGAAACCGAACCATTCTCCAATTGATAAATGGTCAAAGGATATGAACAGACAATTCTCAGAGGAAGAAATTGAAACTATATCCACTCACATGAAAGAGTGTTACAAATCACTACTGATCAGAGAAATGCAAATTGAGACAACTCTGAGATACCACTACACACCTGTCAGATTGGCTAAGATGACAGGAACAAATAACGATGAATGTTGGAGGGGATGTGGGGAAACTGGGACACTAATACATTGCTGGTGGAATTGCGAAAGAATCCAGCCATTCTGGAGAGCAATCTGGAATTATGCCCAAAAAGTTATCAAACTGTGCATACCCTTTGACCCAGCAGCGCTACTACTGGGCTTATATCCCAAAGAAATACTAAAGAGCGGAAAGAGACATATATGTGCCAAAATGTTTGGGGCAGCTCTTTTTGTTGTAGCTAGAAACTGGAAGATGAATGGATGTCCATCTTTTGGAGAATGGTTGGGTAAATTATGGTATATGAAGGTTATGGAATATTATTGCTCTGTAAGAAATGACCAGCAGGAGGAATACAGAGAGGCCTGGAGAGACTTCCATCAACTGATGCTGAGTGAAATGAGCAGAACCAGAAGATCACTATACACTTCAACAACAATACTGTATGAGGATGTATTCTGATGGAAGTGGAAATCTTCAACATAAAGAAAAGCCAACTCACTTCCAGTTGATCAATGATGGACAGAGGTAGCTACACCCAGAGAAGAAACACTGGGAAGTGAATGTAAATTGATAGCACTAATATCTGTCTGCCCAGGTTGCATGTACCTTCGGAATCTAATGTTTATTGTGCAACAAGAAAATGATATTCACACACATGTATTGTATCTAGACTATATTGTAACACATGTAAAATGTATGGGATTGCATGTCATCGGGGGGAGGGAATGGAGGGGGGATAATTTGGAAAAATTGAATACAAGTGATAATATTATAAATATATATATATATATAATAAAAAATTATTAATTTAAAAAAAGTAGCTATTATAAACCAAATAAACAAATTTTAGATGAAACATAATCCTGAGCCACAATGGCAGAGTGAAGCTGGGAATCTGGTCCAGAAGCCACATGAAACCAAGTCTCTGAACAGAGTCTAATCAAATGAAACTACTCTCCAGTCAGGATAGATTAGAAAAACTAAAGAAAGGTCAGTTTCACTGGAGTGAAAAGGATGTTCAGTCCAGCTTAGACAGAGTCTGGAAAACACAGTGAGGGAGTATTAATTTCAACAGATCAGCAACTGAGACACTCAGTCCTGGTTAAGGATACCAGTGGAGTAACCCTCAGTCCCAGCTAAGAAGAGAAATTATGGGAAATCATGCTTTTCTTAAAGAGAGAAAGAAAAGCTACCTCCTGCAAAGACAGAGTGTTCTTGTGCTCAAACCCAGGAAGCTTGAAACAGTGCCTCCTTTAGGAGAAGAGCTCAACCATATAAGTTTAAAAAAAAACGAGAGAAAGAGAGAGAGAGAGAGAGAGAGAGAGAGAGAGAGAGAGAGAGAGAGAGAGAGAGAGAGAGAGAGAGAGAGAGAGAGGAGGAGAGAGAGAAGAGAGAGAGAGAGAGAGAGAGAGAGAGAGAGAGAGAGAGAAAGAGAGAGTGTGGAAATGCAAAAAAAGGAAAGAAAATAAACAAGAAACATAAAAGAATCTTGACCATAGAAAGCTACTATGATGATAGGGAAGAGCAAAGCAACAACTGAAACAAGGGACAAAATAGCCATAGAGGAAATGAAAAGAATGGTATGAATTGGGCTCAAGGCCAAAGAGACTTCTTGTTCTTGCTCATCAAAAAGATAGAGAGGCAAAATAAAGAATGATAAAGAATGAGAGATACAAAGGGAGTTCAACAGTTTGTAAAAGGGAATTCCTTTAAAAATATAATTGTCCAAAGATAAAAAAAAGGAAAAGAAAAAAGAAAAAAGAAAAAAAAATACTGGAAAGTAGAACTAACCAAACGGGAAAAAAAGGGACGCAAAAGGTGAAGAAAATCACAAAGTAAAAATTAGAATGGGGCAAATGGAAGGTAACGATTTCAGGAATCAATCAAACTAAAAGGAATGAAAAAATGAAAGAAAATGTAAAATATCTGCAAAGAGACTAGAAGGCCATGATTGAACAGAGCATTCATGGACAGCATTATCAAAGAAAACTGTCCTGATATTCTAGAAATGGGGAGAATAGTTATTAAAGAATCCATCAATATGGAAAGAGATCCCACAAGGAAAACCCCAAGGATGCCAGAAGTATAATCCCAAGGAAAAATACTGCAAGATGCCAGACAAATGTAATTCAAGTAGGAAAGAGCTACAATCAGGATCATCCAGGATTTAGCAGTATATACAGTAAAAGATCTGAGGCCTGAAATACCATATTCCAGAAGACAAAGAACCTGGGGCTACAAGGAAGAATTAATTACTCAGTGAGTCTGAGTATTATCTTTGAGGGTAGGTGAAAGTTCTTCAAAGAATAGACTTTCTAGTGAAATAATTTTTATTGAAAAAAGCAGAATTAACAGTATTTAAAATTCAAACATAGGACTCAAAAGAAACCTAGAAAGGTAAACAGGGAAAAATACATTTAAATTTTATCCCTACATAGGAAAGTGATATTTGTAACTCTTGAGTGCTACATATATTATTGAAGCAGTTAGAGGTGAGGGAACAGAAGGTGTACTTTTGAATGGACTCTGATGTGATGATATTAAAAGAAAGAATACTTTAAGGGGTAGGAAAAGGATTACTGGGAGAAGAGGACTAGGTAAAATGTGACAGATTACATGAAGATGCACAAAAGACCTATAAACATTCAAAGGAAAAAGGGGGGGGTTAGCATATTCTAAGAGTGTATTTAATCAGTTTTGGTTCAAAGAGGGAATAACTTAGTCATTGAGTTGAATATAGAAATCGATATTACCCCTAAAGAAATAGGAGGAGAAAGGCGAAAGGGAAAAGAGGGACTTGATAGAAGGGAGGGCAGGTAGGGGGTGGGGTGGATTCATAAAACACTAGTACAGATGGAAAAAGAGAACAAAAGTATATACAAGGAAAAATAGGATGGAGGAAATACCGAGCTGATAATCATAACTCTAACTGTGAATGGGATGAACTCTGCCATAAAATGTAAGTGAATAGCTGAGTAGATTAAAAAACAGAATCCTACAATGTGTTGTTTACAAGAAACACATTTGACACAGAGCTACAGAGTAAAATGGAGCAAAATTTATTATGCTTCAACTGGAGTAATAAAACTGCAGTAATCATCCTGATTTCAGATAAAGCAAAAATAAATAGGAATTTATTTAAAAGAGATGAAGAAGGAAAGTACATCTTGTTAAACAATACCATAAACAATGAAGTAGGAATAATTTTAAATCTATATGCATAAAATTCTAGAACATTCAATTTCTTAGAGAAGATATTAAGCCAGTTACAAAAATAAACTAAAAAACGATTCTACTGGGGTACCTTAACCTTCCCCTCACTGAATCAGACAAAGCTAATCACAAAATAAAACAAATCAGGGAAGTTAATGAGGGAAGAATCTTAGAAAACCTAGATATGATAGACCTCTGGAGAAAACTGAATAGGGACATAAAGGAATAGATCTTTTTCTTGGCAATATATAGCACCTACACAAAAATTGACCATGGGGGGAAAAAAAGCTCACAATCAAATGCAGAAAGGCAGAAATGATAAATGCTTCCTTTTCAGACCATGAGGCAATAAAAATTATATTCAATAAAAGGTCAGGAAAAGATAGACTAAAATCCAATTGGAAAGTAAATAATCTAATTCTAAATAGTGTGTCAAACAACAATTCACAGACAGAATCCATAATTTATTCCAAGAGAATGACAATGAGAAAATGTACCAAAACCTATGGGATGCAGCCAAAGCAGTTCTTAGGGGAAATGTTATATATATACCTACATTATAACACACACATATATGCATATATATGTATGTATATGTATATGTGTGTATGTATATATGTATGTATATATACATATATATATGTGTGTATATATATATATACATATATATATATATACACACATATATGTGTGTGTGTGTATATACACACAGTTAACATGAATAAAATAGAGAAAGGGATCAATGGATTGGGCATGTAACTAAAAAAAAAGCTAGCAAAAGAACAAATTAAAAACGTCCCTTTAAATACCAAATAAGAAATACTGAAATTCAAAAGAAGGAATAATAAAATTTAAAGAAAACTATTGAATTAATGAAACTAAGTTGGTTTTAAGAAAACAAATGAACAAAATGGGTGAACCTTTGGTGAATTTGATTAGAAAAAAGGAAAGAAGAAAATCAAATTATCAGCATCAAAAATGAAAAGAATAAACTTACCACCAATGAAAAATATATTAAAGGAATAATTAGGAACTATTTTACCCAAATGTATGCCAGCAACTCTGGATATCTTAACAGAAATAGATGAATATTACAACAACAGTATACATTGCTCAATTTAACAGTAGAGAAATTAAGTAACTTAAATAGTCCTATTTTAGATAAAGAAATTGAACAAGGCATCAATGATCTCCCTAAAAAAAAATTAAAAAAACCTCCACAGTTAGATGGATTCCCAAGTAAATTCTACCAAATATTTAAAGAACAATTAATTCCAATACTGTGTAAACTTTTTGGGAAAAAAGGCTAAGAAGTTCTGTCAAATTCCTTCAGTGACACAAATATGGAAATAATAAGCTAAACTAGGATGAGTCAAAACAGAAAATTACACATTGATCTCCCTAGTGAATATAATATCTTAAATAAAATATTAGCAAAGAGATTATAGCAAAACTTCAGCAGTGTGGGGAGCAAGTATGAAGTAAGGAAATGGTGAAGAACTTACAGCAATGTTAAATTCCTTTTCTGTATTCTATCTTCTCTAGGTCTCTGTGACCTGCATAGGTATGTTCAATGTTTAGGCTACTAATTGCTTAGATTTTTTAATGACATTTATTGTCTGTCCAGGCTATCAATGTTTATTTAGGCTACTAATTGTTTAGTTTTTGAGATATATGATGACATTCAATTAACTGGTGGGGAAGGAGGGGGGCACCTATCTCTTGATGTTCCCCAAACCCATGATGTAATCCTTTTGCAATTAATCCTAAAAAAAACTGTATATGTTCCCTTAGTCCTTTAGCCCTTCTACCTTGAGCTTGCTTTCTTTCCCTCCTCACAGTGGAATTGCTCATTCTCATGAGAATTTGTTAAATAAACAACTTTTCTGCTTTTTACTTTGAGAGGTCTCTGAGAAGTCATTTTTGGATAGGATTTTCTATCCGTCACAGTTTGGGGGCTCAGTCCGGGATGAGTCTTTGGGGGAGATGGCTGCACATCCCAAACGGAGATAGGCGTGCCCATGGATAGTTTTTTTCCCGTGTTCTCTGGCTCTGAGTGTGTAGCCTCCCTCCCTCTCTGACAAAAGACCGGAGGCGGAGATACTCAGTGAAAAGCAGAATTGAAGATAAAAAGGAGAAATAGAGTCCTGAGGAGCCGGCGGTGTTCTAAGCAAACACGTGTTTCTCCAGGTGAGCTTAGAAATCTGGGGGTCTATTGGCTGGTTCAAGGGAGACCCGAGGGATTAGCCCTCCTCAAAATTGCTTTGTTTGGACTGTTTCTCTGACCCCAAGGGAAGGATTTCCTAAGATGATTCTCTCTGGAGTGACCACTGCAGCAAGACAATTGGTCTTTGCTGACAATTTGGTTTGAGACTAAGTTGGGAAAATGGGATAGAAGCAGTCAAAAGAATTTGTCAGGACGGTAGCTAGGTATTAAAAGAAATGTAAAAGATGAAAATAAGAGCTCTACTTGTGTCTGTGTATGTATGTTTGTGCTTTATATTGTTTTTATCCCGTGTTAAAAGTTAGCAAGTTCATAAAAGATAAAGTGTTCAGCCTCTGTGTTGCAGGCTTAGAGAAATAAAATAGCAGGCTGAATTGCTGGGAGTTGGGATTCAGTCAGAGTAGTAATTCTTTCAGAGTGGCTCAGAATTCATTGGTCTTAAATCATGCAATATCTAGGCATTCTCTGGGAAGGCAGAGAGATGCACTAAATGGGCTTGGAAGTTTAGAGAAACTCCGTTTGGATTCTGGGAGGGAAGAATGTTCAAGGTGAAACATTCTCTCCAGGGGCAGGGGTCCTGGGAAAAGCCCCTAGTCTGTTTGGCTGATTTAAAAGCCCTGTTAAGTTGTAAGAATAATGTTAAGAAGTTTGGAAATTGATTATTTGAAAATTTGTTCATGATTTTAAATCTTTTTAATCTGATGTACTAATTTGTAAGTAAATGGAACTTGGCTATTTTAAACTGGTGGGAGAGTTTTCTCTGAAAAGCAGATTTTCAAAGTCCGCTAAAGAGGAGTAATGGCAATACAATCTTATCTGCTTAATACTACCTGGGAAGCTTCTTACTAGTGGCCTTGAAGCAGAAGAAGGCAGAAGAAAAAAAAAGAAAGAAAAGAAAAACTATTTGGTTTGCTTCTGAAACATTGGGTAATTTGTTATCATTATGGGTTATGAATCTTGAAGTTTAAATTAAAAAAAAAAGGTGATTAAAGAAAAGGGACAAAAGAGATTGATTTACAAAAGTAATTAATAGTTTAAATGAAGCATCTAGTCAGAAGAGTTATTAGTTTGGAAGTGTTTAAAGTATGTCGAAGAAGGTTTAAGTAAGTAAGCATTGGGAGGAGAGAGACAGAGATGGGACAGGAGAAGGAAGGTGATTTAAGAAGATTGATTAGTTGGAGCAAATGATTTCAAGAAGAAATCAGTGGGGAAAAGAAGGAACTTGTTGGAAAGGGAGTCATGGAGAGATGACTGTGAGACGGGATGTATTTTTGCAGGAGGAGAACAGCAGTGGAAAGCTGCAGCCATTTTTGGCTGAAGAAAGCAAACTGATCTGGTTACTCATACAACATGTTAATTGAGTGAATATTTGTTTGTAAAATACATAATGGCTTTGTGTTTAATGAATACGATCAAAAATGTGATATATAATCTGAAAGGGCTATTTTAAAAAAGAGTTTAATTGATGTTTTTAAAAACTTTTCAGATTCTTTTCTGTGAAAATAGAGTTTTAATTCACTATATTGATGTCAATTATTTAGAGGGACTCCAAGGATAGTAGTTTTTGCCTTTGTCCTTTTGAAAATGTTTTTGTTATGGACAATATGTAGTTTATGATTTTTCTGTGTATTTGGTATTTAAAAAAAGCAAAATGATTGATATAATATTCAATTTATGGAACATCCACTTGAGTATGTAAGAATTGTGTGATCATTCTGGAATTAATTTCTTATTGTTAAAAGTCTTACAATATGTAGATGATCTTCTTGTGGCAGGGAAGAAAAAGAGTGGCCTTGTCCAAGTTACTATCAGTTTGTTAAGTTATTTAAGAGCACAGGATCTGAGAATTTCTTAAGAAACATTGTAATTTGTGAAATGTGAGGTAAAATATTTAGGTCATTGTATGAATGAAGGGAAAAAAGAAATTAGATCCTGAAATTACTTGAGGGAAAGAATGGAAACAGTAAAGGAAAGGGATTGGCACACAGGGCATTGGTCACTGAAATTTTGACTAATCTTATATTGCCTAAGAACATTGCAGTGATTCATGTGCAGGGGCACCAAGGAGGACATTCATTTGAGATAAGGAGAAACTGCTTTGCAGATGAGGAGGCAAAACGGCCTGGAGAAGAGGAATCTGTAAGTACAGAGGAGATGATGGTGCTAATTCTGGCATTTCTGCCTCCAATGCTTCCACCTTCCTTTATTGCAGAAGGGAAGCAGGAAACCCAAAGCCTTGGCGCTCAGGAGGATAAAGAGGGCACTGGCTCCTCCCTGACGGCAGAGAGGTACCGATCACAGCAGGTATGAGACATGTACTCCGAACATTTACATCAGGGCAGTCATTGGGGTTTCCAAGGCCTGTGTGATATAGTGCTAAGTTTGTGGCACTGGTTTGTACATAATAGCAGGCAATTGGTCAGTGGGTGTCCTGTTTGTCAGAGTATGAATAGGGCGGCCCAATGACAAGTCCAAAAAGGAGGAAGGCCCCCTAGTATCAGGCCTTTCCAAAAGCATACAGGTGGACTTTACCAAGCTGCCATCAGTGGGGTGTCTCAGATATCTGCTGGTCGTAGTGGACCATCTGACCTCATGGGTGGAGGCCTTTCCCCTTACATGGGCAACTGCCTCAGCAGTTTGTAAAAGTACTCCTTGAGCATATCATTCCGGGGTATAGGATGGTGGAGCAGGTAGATTCAGACCAAGGCACACATTTCATGACTAAGATCCTCCAATCTGTGGCCCAATCATGGGACTTATATACCCCATGGCATCTGCCCTCATCAGGTAAAGTGGAAAGGATGGATAAGGAAATTAAACAGCAACTGACTAAATTGGAGTTAGAGACACAATTGCCCTGGACCAGGTACCTTCCCCTTGCCTTATTAAGAATTAGAACAAAACCCCGAAGGGATGTGGGATTATCACCTTATGAGTTATTGTATGGTCACCCTTATCTAAAAGGGATTCAAAATTCCTCCTTGGATGCAATGTTTGAGACCAAGGATTTGTTTTTAGGAAAATATGTCATGTCTTTATTGCAACATCTAAAAACTTTACACCTAAAAGGGCTTATTGTTCAGACTCCTCCCTTAGGATTCACAGTGCATAAGTTCCAGCTTGGAGACCAGCGTCCTGGTTCAGACATGGAAGGAGGACAAGCTGACCCTGAGCTGGAAAGGACCGTTCCAGATCCTGTTGACTTCAGATACAGCAACACGCACCAAAAAGATAGGTTGGGCACATCACATTCGAGTCAAAGGTCCCATGGATTTGCTAAAGAAGTGAGCAGTAGAGACTGATCCAGGAACATTAAAAGTGCAGCTGAGCAAAGACTGATTAATTGTGCATGTAAAATCTTTTTGACTTGTCTCATTTGGGGAACTGTCTTGGAACTTTTCTTGTTTGTACTAGATATTACAATTTATTGAACTGTATTGTTAGGAATTAGGGGTATTATATACTAGTAAGGAGAATTGGGTATGAACCAAACCCAAAGGGTTGGAGACTGTGCCTTGTATATGCATATATGCTTTTATGTGGGTACACCCTTTGTATTGGTACCTCGAGAGCTGTGTAGTAAAAGCATCACTGGACCCTGACTAGTACAGTTTAGGGAGATATTGCCTACATCAGACTGGTACAGGGCCATGGATGGGAGAAAGTAAGTGTACATGGACATTTACTTGCAGGTCAGAGAAGGGAGCTATCATAGACTACAGTAGGTATGTGAATAGATGGAATCAAACTAGTATAACTTGTTATGATGGATCAGTAATTCGCTGTATCCAAAGTTCTAATAGCTGGTGGTCTTGATTTGATGGTAGCTGGTGAAAACAACTTTTATGGTATGGACTAATTGCTATCAGTGATATTATTTTGTTACCATTATGTTTACCCTGTATGATTACACTAATAACCAAAATAGTCCACCGATCTCTTTCAAAATTATTGCATCCAGAGGGTGCTGTTAAAATGATGATTCTCCAGAAAAGAGGCTGGAGAGTGTTGGAAGGGGATAAATCTGATAGTGAACTTGATAAACAATGTATGAGCTTGTTAACTGACTTTGAGCAATGTGTAAGTTCTTAATAGAGCATGTGATAAAAATCACTTACATATTAGGAGTGGGGAGCTGTGGGGAGCAAGTATGAAGTAAGGATATTGTGAAGAACTTAAAGCAATGTTAAATTCAATGTTTAGGCTACTAATTGCTTAGATTTTTTTATGACATTTATGTCTGTCCAGGCTATCGATGTTTATTTAGGCTACTAATTGTTTAGTTTTTGAGATATATGATGACATTCAATTAACTGGTGGGGAAGGAGGGGGGCACCTATCTCTTAATGTTCCCCAAACCCATGATGTAATCCTTTTGCAATTAATCCTATAAAAACTCTATATGTTCCCTTAGTCCTTTAGCCCTTCTACCTTGAGCTTGCTTTCTTTCCCTACTCACGGTGGAATTGCTCATTCTCATGAGAATTTGTTAAATAACTTCTGATTTTTACTTTGAGAGGTCTCTGAGAAGTCATTTTTGGATAGGATTTTCAATCCTCACAGCAGGATAATACATTATGAGTAAGTGGGATTTATACCAGGAATGCAGGCCTGATTCAATATCAGGAAAACTATAGCTATATTCCATCATATCAATAACAAAAGCAACAGAAATCATATGATAATTTCAGTAGATACATTAAAAGCTTTTGACAAAATACAGTACCTATTCCTACTAAAAACAGAGAATCGGGATAAAGGGAATTTTTTTGAAAATATAAGCATTATCTATCTAAAACCAACAGACAGCATCATTTGCAATGGAGAGAACCTGGACAAATTCCCAATAAGATCAGTGGGGAAACAAGAATGCCTCTTATCACCATTATGATTCAGTATTGCACTAGAAATATTGGCTTTAGCAGTAAGAAAAGAAAAATGAAAGGAATTAGAATAGGCAATAAGGAGACTACAAATCCTTGCAGATGACATGATATACTAGAATACTAGAAAATTATCCAAAAACTTCCTTGAAATAACAGTTTTACAAAGTTGCAGTGTATAAAATAAACCTGCACAAACCATCAGCATTTCTATATATTACTGACAATTACAGCATCAAGAGATAAATTTCATTTAAAGTAATTGTAGACAAAATAATTGGGAGGGTTATAGGTAATGTCTAAGAAGTCAGTTAATTTGGTAATTTTGAGATTCCTAGTAACTTTGGAGGAGCAGTTACATTGAATAATAAATAAATTGAATAATTTGAAGTCAGGTTAGAGGGGCTTAACCTGAGATTGAGAAGAGAAGAAGCAGAGCTGATGAGCATAGATGGCTTTTTCCATGACTTGAGAAAGGGATTTAAAAGGTGACAGCTTTAGAAGTAATCTGATCAATGAGGGCTTTTAAAAGATGGGGTAACATAGCGATGTTTGCAAAAAGGGAATATAGATTTGGAAATAGTGGAAATGATACATGATAGAGGATGAAATCTTTTGAAGAAGAAAAGTAGATCAAGTAGATCATTGTAAAGTGATAGCTCTTGTTAAGGAGATGGACTTGCCTTTTGACCCAAAATAGAAAAGGAGATAGTGGAAGATATCTGAGTTATGTGAGATAAAAATAGGAGAAAAGGAAACTTTTAGTGAATAACCTGTTATTTTATTTTTTTTTTTTGTTTCTTTGTTTGTTTTTTTCAGCGGAAAAAAAAAAACTCTGCTGTTCATCAGCAGAGAGGGTAAGTTCAGGGGATGCAATAGAACACTTGGGGAGAAAAAACAAAGTTCATTATGACTGGATATGAGAATGAATAAACAAGGTAAGATTAGATTGATTGCTTTGCCATTGGCCCTAAGGATTCTTTATCCTTCAGGACAGTCTTTCAAAATCTGTGATCTCATTAGAGATTTAGTAACAATTTCTAAAATCTCTGTGATCCTGGGTCTTAGCATCTTTGTGCTCCATTATTTGCTCCATT